>NC_085136.1:329176586-329426586 GCF_035046485.1 Aedes albopictus | reverse complement strand
GCTGAAATTCGAAACCACACGCGGTCAAGTCATCCGCAGCCACAGGTCATGTGCGTTGTCTAGGATGAGGTGGCTCCGACCGGTAGCCGGGAGCCGGTTCCGCTCCTGCTGCTGGCGGAACGAGTTTGAGGATGACAATTGGAATCGGGACCAAGAGGTGAGTGTGATCTTTTCGGATGAGACATCATTGATTCTGTCTTCCATTCCACCGACGCGACGATGAATCTCTTGAGACGTTTTGATTTTTTGGAAATGAGATTCAGAGGAATCGGTGGCATAAAGCTGCCGCCGCCGTCTCTGATGGATACAAAGGGCAGGACCAGGTGACTAGAAATTTTGCCTATTTGCCTTGTATAGTCTCTAGGGAAGATTGAGGGGATTTTTGGAAAACAAATTTGGATAAGGCATCGATCTTCGAACAATTTACTGCTTTGACAGATGGCTATCGGATTCACCACTTGGAATGTAACACGGGTAGCTAACACATTCAGCTTGATTTGAATTCAATTCACTACTGTGAGAAACAAATATAAACACCGATTTCATGCTTCGTCAATCATCACAGCAGGCCATTTGATTGGATTAGGCCTACTATGAGGAAGTCTACTAAGATGATATATCGGTTTTCAAAAGTCGTTTTACTTCAGAAAATAAGATTTGATAATGTAACACCTTATCGAGAAACAAGAAACAATTTCCCTAATCCCAAACACTCTCCATCAGTAGCTCCTATACTCGGGGGCCATACAGCGCAGTTTGATTGACACATCTTGTCGCCATCTGCAAACAAACCTCTGCAACCGCCGAGTACACAGTGTTTCATTTGTCATTTGATTGAAATCACCACACGCACAACCAAACCTAGACTAAATATTTGTTCTTCCTTTAACCCCCAGGTGAATATGTACTCAACGCCACCGATGGCAGTGAGGCGACACTTCCACCGCCGCTAGCTGACCTGTTCCTCGAGGAAGGACTTAACCTACCGGACCTGATCAACGATACCGCCATCGAGGTGAGTTCCCATAGGCTGCTGCTGCTGTTGTAACCGCAAAAGGATCGAACATAAAATAAGTTATTAGAGCGCCCCCGTCGTCGTCGTCGTCGCCACTACATAGACCTGGCATCAATTTGTTTTCCAAGTATAGGAGGCACGACGGTGAATTTGGCTAAATTATTACCCTTCGGAAAGCCTTCCCGCCGGATGGTTCTGTTCGTGACTAGAGCAGAGGTTCCCAAACCATTGACTTGCGTATCGCAGACAAATGACAAAAGCTAACTTGTTTAGTTGAGTTTATTTATGCTTTATTATATTTATTATTTATTATATCCTTGTTATATTCAGACATGTTTACAACATTGTCTCCTGAACGTACGTACATATGTTTCGTCATTAACTTGTTTTTGACGTGGTAGTTTACTTAGAAACTGTGGATCATCAACACTTACATACAGTCAGGAATCTTTCTACACAATTGATTTGGGATTGAAATAATGTCTTCGAAAATGTTTCAGGATATTTGAAAAGTCTGAAACATTATGGCTGCTTTGGATCCCGAGATAGTGCAGTTCAAAACTTGATTTGACAACCAACGCCACATAGCGGTGAAATCACCAACTTATTGCTGAATTACTAGCTAAATTATTCTTGATTTTCAAAACAACTAACCCGAAGACGACACTTTTCAGTCTGCTTTGGATTCCGATGTACAGCAGTTTGAAAGTTTGCTTGACAACTAGCGCCACTTAGTGGCGGAATCACCAGTGCCACCTAGCCACGAAATCTCCAACTAATTGCAGGATCATTAAATTACTCACGGCTTCATGAACAATTTTATCAAAGACGACACATTTCTATCTGCTGTGGATCCTGAGATAGAGCAGTTCGAAAGTTTACTTGACAACCAACGGCAAAATCGCAAACGAAAAACTTGGTCATTAGGTTACTATTGACTTCCTGAAAAACTTTTCCGAAAACAACACTTTTCTATCTTCATTGGATCCCATGATAGATCAGTTCTTGACAACTAGTGCCACCTAGCGGTGAAATCATCAACTAATTGATTGATCACTAGATTGTTCTTGATCTTCTGAACAATTTTACCGAAGACACCATTGTTACAAATAAACTAGATCTTGAGATACTTCATGTGTATCTTATGAGTATTTCTACTGGTGAATGTACAAAGCAAGTGCGTCTGCAAAGCGCCTCTGAAGGCCAAATCGCTCCCAGGTTAATTTTTTGGTACATCTCTTCTAGTACTTTAGTAAAGAAAATGTGGCTCTATCTTTGAATGCGCTTGAGATAAGTATTCGCCCATACCCTTCAATTAGGGGGGTTTCCTACAACACGGATTACCGTGTAATAGAAATCCGTGTATTGGGAGACCGTGTAGAAGCAATCCGTGTAGTAGGTGTCAAAACAAGGAAATATTGTCTGGGCTAATGTGTGAAGAGTTCCGAACAACCATTACTTATTTCAACATTTTTCGTTATTTATACAAATGTATTTATAACAAACAGTAGGGGTAGGCGGGGCAATATGGACACCCTAAGGTTTTTGCCAACTTTACCTGGCAAGATGTCATAAAAGTTTAGTTTTTTGATACATGTATCCTTTTAACGTCTATTTAGCATCTATTGCATAAGAATGCTCACGAAGAAAAATGATTCATCCACTTCAAAAAATGTTATGAAAAATGTTAGTTTTTCATGACCGTCTTCAAGCATACGGGGCAGAATGGACACCCCCATGGGGCAATATGAACAACATGAGACTTTTACGAATTTCGTACATTATTACATTATTACTTCGTTTTTATCGGCGTGTGCAGCTGTGCCTAGAACAACTATTTTCCACTGCTGCCGTTTTTTGACCAATTTGTTTCACCCTATGTCTACTATAGTGAACATTTAACCGAAAATATACTGAAATCGAAGAATTTGGTTGGTTTGTGATTTAGGTTATATTTTTCCCTTGCCGCTTCTTTCAAAAAGGTGAGTGTCCATTTTGCCCCGGCAGCAGATGATATTTTCAAACTTGATTTTTGATATGATAAAGAAGAAAATATAAACATGTTAAGCATGTAGATACAGCAAAACTACTTGCATGTGTTCTAGAAATATCAGGTTTTAATCGACCTGCAATAAATTAATCACTAAATCTTATTTTAGATGGTGTGAAAATTATAATTTCCATGCACAAAAAACGGAGGACGCAACTTTTTCGTGTAAAATCAAGTATAATTTTAATTTCGAATGTTTCTTTCCTGAAACTACGTTTTAGACAAATGGACTATATTCTCCATTCATTGAAAGTTCAAAAAATTTCGCATATTTCAAAATATTGAGGGTGTCCATTCTGCCCCGGGTGTCCATAATGCCCCGCCTACCCCTATAGGGTAATCTGCCAACTGTTGAACAGTTAATACGGGAATGTTTATTTTCACGTGCATGATTCTACGGTAGTAGCAAAATATTGTAATCACCAAGTTTCAGAACAGCGTCGTTTGGGTGGAGATTGCTTAGGATATTCCCAATGGAATCAACGTGGAAATGAATATCGGAGATGCAATTTTTCCGGTCAGGAGGTAGATACATCACACCGATGCTCAGCGAATGGTCAGCTAATTCAATTTTAATTTGAAGCGAGTTTCAGTGAGTTCCAGAAGTTCCACAGAGCTCCCGAGGGGGGTTCAGGGATTCTAATTCTGATGAGTTTCAAGGCGTTCCGATGGGGTTTTCGGATTTGGAGAGTTTGCAATGAAGTTTCAGGAGGTTTTCACAGGGACTCCAAGCCATTTCAAGGTGTTTCAAGACGTTTCAGGGAGTTTGAGAAAATGTTATGGAGTTTTGAGGGGGTTCCAGACAGTCTTATGGCATTTCAAAGCGTTTTAGAGGATTTCATGTGGTTTTAGGGCATAGTTTCCGGAGGTTTCAAGAAGTAACAAGGAGGTTTCTGGAATTTTTGAAGGCGTACCAAGTTGTTTGGGGTTTAAGGATGCTTTGAAGAAAGTTTAAAAGAGATTTTCAAAACGTTTTTAGCTGTAGAGGGTGATTTCAGAGGGCTTCGGAATGAGTCTTAAATCTCTTCAAGATCCCTGAAACCCCGGGAAGGTTTTAGAGTTTCCTTGAAGAAACTATTTGGAACTCCATTAAAGTCCTTCCAAACCCCCAGAAATGGCTCTAAAACCCCCTTCCAAGTAACATTTTGATTTCTAATTAGTCTTAAGAAGGTTTTTAAAAGCCGGCATAAAACCAAATACTTTATGATGGTATTAAGAACCTCCCCTACTCTACCAGATTAAAGAATGTTACTTGGGCTGGAATAGCCCCGGAAACTGTGAATCCCCCTAGAACACTCCTGAGTTAATGTCCTAATGCCCGGGACGCCTCTGAAACCCACTCAAACACGTTGAAGTACCCATGAGTGCTTCTGAGACCCCTATAACGCCCCGAAACCCGTCAGAAACGCACTGGAAAGCCGTGAAACCCTTTGATACCCCCTGGAACGCCTTTGAAACCCTCTACAATCCACTGGAACATCCCTGGAACCCCTTGAAATCCTCTGAAATGTCATGGATGCCTCCTGAAACTTCTTGAGATCTCCAAGAACATCCCTCAATCCTATTGAATGCCCCTGGAACACTCCTGAACCCACTTGAGCCCTCTAAAACACCCATTTATCTGCCTGAACCCCCCGAGTTCCCTAGGAAATTCCTGAGAAACCTCTGAAACGCCTTTCAAACCTCCTATGGTCCCGGGAACGACCTTGGTACACCCCTGACATTTTTAGCTACCCCGCCACCCCTTTCCCGTTAACCAACCTGAGCCTTGCCTTGAATAAGTTCTCCAACTGCTCTGAATACAAACAAGTTCCATTTAAGAAAAATAATTTTAGTAGCAATCAATGCTGGAATACACAACTTGGTAAATCAAAAACCCAAATCTGGCAGTCATGCTAAAAGTTTAGATTATACCAGTGTAAAACAATTAGATCATAGATGGAAAATGAAGGCATATTTTTTTTTATTATTTATTTCTTTATTTATTTTGGAGTAGGAAAAAGCCCCAGGGAGTAAAGTTCTACATGTTCCTCTTCTCCCAAAGACGTAAAACCTAATCTTCTTTTCAAAATCATTTTACAAACAGTATGCACTTCAAGTAAAGACAAACTCTCTCTTAAGGAATTGCGATTGTAACTAACAGTTATATTTGCTTATAATAATGCTCTTAACTATTGCTTTGCTGCTTTTTTTTAAATAAAAAGAAAATCGGGTTAAGTACTGTTCCTTTGAATTCCACTAAGAATTTGCATCCTTTGACAGATACGTATTTCGACCTCAACTGTAAGGTCGTCTTCAGTGTCTTGTACTTGACTCGACTGCTTCGCCCCAGATTGCTGATAGAATCCAGGATTGCTGACCAAGCGTCCATTGTATGATGAGGAGAATAATCTGTAACGGTTATGATCTCCGTTACGGGCGCAGCACCATCACGGAGTAAACATTTCGTTTATTTGAAACAAAAATATTTATTTTAATCGGTAAGATGATAAAATGTTTAGAATCAAAATTTTTATTTTTTTAAGCTTGCTCAATTACATATTGATTTCTACAATACCCATTGAGGAGCCTCCCGTTTCGCCGTCGAGAACATAAACAATACTCACAAGCTCCAACTGCAGGATCGTGGAGATTTCCTCCTGCAAAAACGTTAAATTTCCTCAAAAACTTCCACGAAATCTTGTGGTTTTCGGGAGCGTATGAAACCTACATAATGTTGGCATTGAAAGTGCCACACGTAGAGACGAACCAGCCAAGGGCTGAAAGTCTCTCTAATTAAAAAAAAAGTGCCACAGGGAAGAGGGACTTTCCATCGAAGGGAAAGAATTAGTCAATTCAATGGTAAAACAAAAACCTCCGATCTGTGACACAAAGCATTTTTTTTAACATAACCTGTCAGAAATTAATAAAAGATACATGTTTATTTCGAACATGTGTTGAATTAGCTTGAAATCCTACGTTTGATTTGTTTCAAACAGTTTTATTTTTGGGCCCTGAACAAATTGACAATTTGTTGGAGTTTTCCTGAAATATTTTTGATTTTGCCATAGTTTTTTCGGCGTGATGGACTTCGGCCAGAAATATCCCAAGTATCATTTTGTAGTCAAATAAACTAAAAGTGGTTGTTAGAACCATTATAAAACTAAAATAATAAGTATTTGGTTACTTGGGATGTCAAGTAACTATCTTGACTCTATTTGGTTTTATTTATTTTTAAGATTGTTTTTATCTAAGCATTATAAATTCTCTTATCGTAGTTTCACCTGAGCACAACTATTCTTCATCAATTTGTGGTTTTAAGAATATCTCCAAGAATACTTGGGACTCAGTGCATAAAACCATAAACACAACAAGAACTATAGAACTTAATGTCAGTTTTAAAAGGCTCTCGTAGTTATCTTCAATTGAACATTCTTGAGGTAGAGCAACTGTTCGAGTAAGAACGAAAAATAGAAAAAAAAATAAACTCAAGCATCCGATTTTGATTCTCTTCAATCTATTATCGCTGCCAATCAAGAACCCACATCCTGAAAACCGACCTCAACATGGTGCAGTGACAAATTTCTCCGGTTGCGGCATCTGTAAAGTGGTTGGTTTGGTCATCCAAGAATGACGTCGATTCCCGTGCAGTGGGGGATCATTTCATCGGCCTGCAAACAAGTGCACTTAAAGATCTCTACAAGAAGATAAAAATTCGCCTAGAGGATATCTTGGGAAGTACAACAAGTTTTCAGAGATCACCTTTCCATGCTGTTGCTTAGAATAGGCCACTTTAGTTTTGTTGTGGGTTTATAATTGAGGTTGATGTCGATGTTGATGATGCAGACCAAATTGGTTTATGTTTGGTTTTAAAGAAGAGGTATTGGTAATTTCTTCAAAAGCATTATAAAACTAACTAGCGATACCCGGCAAACTTCCCAGACAACCAGGAATTGCATAAGGATGCACGCTGTACATCGTATAAAGTATTATTTTAAGTCACTATCGCATATATGTACGACTGAGGGACAATTTCCATCGCATATGATGTTATTTTTTGAACTTATTGTGATGTATCTGATGAATTCAAATAAGAGTGTAAACTATCTTTTATCATGTATGACCAGTGCTGAAAAATTCATTTCGTCATATTTAAATTCAATCACCTACAGCTCATTTTAGAAGCTGAACCTGAGAATATGCTATATGAAAAAAATGTGCGGCCAGACCAGTTCTGCTAGAAAGTCACAGAAAAACCGATATTTTTCAAATATTTAAGGTAAATGTCACGGACTACCTTCGAAAAAATGCCAATGATATTCACGGTGATTATCATTTGGCATTTTTCAAAGGTAGTCCGTGACATTTACCTTAAATATCCGAAAAATATCGGTTTTTCCGTGACTTTCTAGCAGAACTGGTCTAGCCGCACAAGTTTTTCATATACCATATTCTAAGGTTCAGCTTCTAAAATGAGCTATAGGAGATTGAATTTAGGTATGACGAAATGAAATTTTCAGCACTGTGTATGACTGCATCGTAGTAGACGATATTCCGATGTTTTATTGCGACGAACTTTGCTAATTCGCAAAAGCTTTCGAGCAAACTCGTAAAGTGTCAATTGAATTCGCATAATTGCGTACTGCGATGGTTATACGACTTCGTTTGGTATTTTTCTTATTATGTCAGTGTATCTCGCATTGGTGTACAAACTGAATTGCATAAAAATAAAAATAAACTCGTTGAAATGTGCATACAAACTCGCATAAGCTGGAATCGTTGACGTTGTCATATTGCGATGTGATACGTGATAACAATGAAAGAGGTGCTCTTGGGGGCCAAAAAGCTACACAGATAAAAATAATGAGATTTACACGTCATGTAAACTTCAGTTTAGTCATGTAAACTTAGTGTTATGATGGTTTACATGATATATCATGTAAATTTGTGTCATATGTCATGTAAACACACAGAGTCATGCCGAATTACATTACATATAGTGGAAGTTTACATGATATTTTATTACTTTTACATGATATGTCATGTAAACTTCTGTGATATGCCACGCTCCAAACATGTGCATCATATGTCATAGAATTTTACATTCTTTTTTCGATCTGTGTACAAGAAAGTGAGCAGTTATCATTATGGTGACAAAACAAGCTACAAAGTCATCATTTTTATTTTGTCGACCTGATAATTAACAATAGGTTGTGCTAACAAGAGAGGGGTAGTGATAACTGTGCGGGAAATCAAGTTTTGTCATTTTGAGCTCCAGATAGCCTGCCGAACACGTACAACGCAGGGAAACCAGCTGCATTCCAACAAACACTGAGGTGAGTTAGAATGTCCATAACAATTAGCCAGTGTGTTTCATAGGCAGTGTTTGGTGTTAAGTGTGAAGTGTGGCTCGATAATCCAAAGGTTATTAGTTCGATACTGAGCTGACAAGAATTGTTTTTTTTTTTTTAATATTATAAAGTCGCATAAGATACTCTATTACGTCGCAATAGTGCACACCGTGCATCGCATAAGATATCGCTTTTAGTCATATAGCGAAGGCTGGAGCCTTCGAGTCCAGTAGATGGATGTCTTTGGGAGCGGACCTGGTGTGATGGTTAGAACACGTGACTATCACGCCGACGACCTGGGATCGAATCCCACCCCCGACAAACTCATAAAAATATGAGTTCTTCCTTCGGAAGGGTCACAATGCGTGTGTTCCGAGATGAACTAGCCTAGGGCTAAAAATCTCGTTAATACAGATAAAAAAGTAGACGGATGCACTTCTCCAAACTGACAAGGGAGTTGAGGCTGATAGAGAGGCAGATATAGCTTCTGACAGGGAAACTGATGTGGCTTCTGACCGAGCGATTGATACACGGGGTGGTAGTTTGCAACGCTGGCAGTTTGTCTCAGACTGATAAGGAAGTTGAGGCTGATATGGAAACAGGTGTAGCTTCCCTCTGAGCGATGAACCCGCAAGCTATTCGTTTGATCTTGAAATATCAAATTTTAATATTGTTCAGATGTTCCAGGAACATTTTTCAGATATTATTTTCAGATCTTTTATCTCTTATATCAATCAAACCAATATCACGTTTTGATCGTCAGTATTTCACATCTACCGGGTTGTGAGCTTGTTAATGAAGGAATTTCTGGAGCTCAAAATCGACAAAATGATCGCTTACACCCCTTTGCATTTGAACCCATAAATTTCCAAGTAATTAGGTGAGCTCCCAGAATTTTCATCCTTCCCTCTAGCAAATGTCTTCCTCGTGATGGCTGTGGAGATACAGGGGTATTCGCATTTTCTAGTAGATATAATCATCACACAATAGAATTTGTTATAGTTTGTTTCCGACGCATAATCCTCGCGATTGGAAACCTCTGACCTAGAACGTTCCGAACACCGGACACCGACAGAGAACGTCAATAATCCTAGCTAGAAGCTTGCGTTCTCCCCCTCGACTGAAACATTTTTGACGTTAATGTTTAATGCTCTGAGGTTAAGCAAATTATCGATGACCACTGACAAGACTATCGACCATAATTACACTGTTAATTTTGGATTCAAATAGAAGCGAACGACGACGACGACGACGGCCGGTGGCGGCGAGGACTGAGTTCATACTCGTGCATACCTTTTAGCCTCCGCCACCAGCAGCTCCGGCTTCTGGCTACTACCATCGTACCCGGCCAGTGCACGTGTGTGCGAGGGGGAGCGAGAAAAAACAACAATAAATTATATGTTTGTTTAATGCAGGAAACCGAAGAACCAGCAAAAAAGAAGACCACAGCCGAACAAGACGAGGAAGAGGAGTGCGAGGTCAAACGAATCGAGAGGGAGCTCGAATCGTCGGCTGATGAACTGTGCCAAGGTGCTGCCGCTGCTGTTGCTGCTAGTGTCAGTGCCACCAGTGGTTCCAGTTCTAGTGACTTGAGTGACCAAGCGACCTCCGCGACCAGTTCGACTACCGCCACCACCGATCAGGAGAAAAAGGACGACGATCCAGAGGCAGCTTCCGGCGCATCGTCCGATGATCTAGAGGACATTCTGTGCGACATGATGATCCAAACGTCCGCATCCCACTTTCAGCACCCGCGGCAACCGATGCAGAACTATGGCCATGGGATGCATGGGTCCTTGCGACAGGGTGGCTACCATCATCACCACCACCATCACCATCATCAGGTTAGTGAGATTTGACCTTTTATTATCGTGTCTAGATTATATTGAAGATTCTTGCTATCGTAATGCGGGGTAACATTGATCAATTTTTAGATTGTTTTTTTCTACCGGTTCTCATATACAAGCCTTGAAAGCGTAATCAAAAATCATTTTCTGCATTTTCGATTTTCGTTCTTATGACCTTAAACTCCTCCTCGTAAACTTCTGTCCATACACAAATTTTGAAATTGGTATGGTAGATTTTGGCTTTGAATTCAATTGAAGGAATTCCTGAAAGGATCCCGGATGAATTCCATTTGTGATCCTTGTAGAAGTTCCTGGACGAATCGATCAATGTATTTAAAACGAAAATTCTGGAAGAATTCCTAGAGAATTCCAATATCTAGAAAAAAAAAACCTGGTGGAATCCCTGGAAGAATTCCAAAAGTGTCTTTTTTGGGTGAACTCCTGAAGCATTCCCTGGAGAAATGTATGAAAGAATCACTGGAGGAGTTATTGTAAGAATTTCTAACGAAATTTTTGCAGAAACTGCTGTAGGAATTCCTGAAGAATTCCCTTCAGGAATTACTGATGGAATCCCTGGAGGAAATCCTGAAAGAGTGCCTGATGAAATCTTCCGAATCCCAGGAGGAATTCATGGAAGAATTTCTGGAGGTATTTCTGGAAGAATTCCTGAAGGAATTCCTGGATGATTTCCTGGAGAAATTCCTGGAAGAATTCCTAGAGGAATTGCAAGAAAAACCCTGGAGGAACTTCTGAATGAATTCCTGCAGAAATTCCTGAAAGAATCTCAGGAGGTATTCCTGAAAGAATTGCAAGAGGAATTTCTGAAGGAATCCCTGGGGAATTCCTAAAGAAATTCCTGGACAACTTCCTGAAGGAATTCCGGATGAAATCCCTGAAGGAGTTCCTGAAGAAATCCCTGGGATCCCTGGATGAATTCCTTTGAGAATTTAGGAATCCCTAAAAAATTCCTTTAGGAATCCCCGGAGGTATTCCTGAAGGAATCCCCGGAGGAATTCCTGAAGGAATCCCCGGAGGAATTCCTGAAGGAATCCCCGGAGGAATTCCTGAAGGAATCCCTGGAGGAATTCCTGAAGGAATCCCCGGAGGAATTCCTGAAGGAATCCCCGGAGGAATTCCTGAAGGAATCCCCGGAGGAATTCCTGAAGGAATCCCCGGAGGAATTCCTGAAGGAATCCCCGGAGGAATTCCTGAAGGAATCCCCGGAGGAATTCCTGAAGGAATCCCCGGAGGAATTCCTGAAGGAATCCCCGGAGGAATTCCTGAAGGAATCCCCGGAGGAATTCCTGAAGGAATCCCCGGAGGAATTCCTGAAGGAATCCCCGGAGGAATTCCTGAAGGAATCCCCGGAGGAATTCCTGAAGGAATCCCCGGAGGAATTCCTGAAGGAATCCCCGGAGGAATTCCTGAAGGAATCCCCGGAGGAATTCCTGAAGGAATCCCCGGAGGAATTCCTGAAGGAATCCCCGGAGGAATTCCTGAAGGAATCCCCGGAGGAATTCCTGAAGGAATCCCCGGAGGAATTCCTGAAGGAATCCCCGGAGGAATTCCTGAAGGAATCCCCGGAGGAATTTCTGAAGGAATCCCCGGAGGAATTCCTGAAAGAATCCCCGGAGGAATTCCTGAAGGAATCCCCGGAGGAATTCCTGAAGGAATCCCCGGAGGAATTCCTGAAGGAATCCCCGGAGGAATTCCTGAAGGAATCCCCAGAGGAATTCCTGAAGGAATCCCCGGAGGAATTCCTGAAGGAATCCCCGGAGGAATTCCTGAAGGAATCCCCGGAGGAATTCCTGAAGGAATCCCCGCAGGAATTCCTGATGGAATCCCCGGAGGAATTCCTGAAAGAATCCCCGGAGGAATTCCTGAAGGAATCCCCGGAGGAATTCCTGAAGGAATCTCCGGAGGACTTCCTAAAGGAATCCCGGGAGGAATTCCTGAAGGAATCTCCGGAGGAATTCCTAAAGGAATCTCCGGAGGAATTCCTAAAGGAATCTCCGGAAGAGTTCCTGAAGGAATCTCCGGAGGAATTCCTGAAGGATTCTCCGGAGGACTTCCTGAAGGAATCCTCGGAGGAATTCTTGAAGGAATCTCTGGAAGAGCTTCTGAGAGAATCGTTGGAGAATTTCTGAAGGAATCCCTGATAACTACAATTATCTACCGTGAATAACGCCCAAAGGTAGGCAATTTCATAAGGAAGTAAAGTACTACTTGCTGATCAATGCTATTCCGTTTTACGATACTAAGGAAATTGTTTTAACTCGATGGATAACAATAACAAGTAGAAAGAAGTGTTCCTTGAAAATGTTGATTTCAGGAAATAATCTAATCTTTTAAGATATTATTTCAAACTTGAATATTTCCAATATCTTGTCGTGCCTAACCTAAAAGGCATTTCATACGCTTCTCGTGTAACAAATTTCAAGTTTGTTCCTCTGCAAGCACACTGTAATTTACATTATGCTACACCCTCGGAACAATTCAATATTTATCTTACACATATTTCATAATTTGTTCTCAAATGTTTGCGCTCCTTCACCTTCTGTGTCCGTCTGTCAAAGTTTCCTCACTTCTCTCTCGCACCAGACTCTACGTTATTATTCCCTTGCATTGAATCCTGATGAATACCCGCGACTCGTCCCATTTGTATTTTTAGGCTCCGCGCGAGAGCCTCAGAGAAAGAACGGTGATCGTCCAGCACCCTGAGCACCTCAAGGATCCTTGCAGTCAGGCAGCCTTAGCCGTCTCTCAATCAAACCCATCATAAGCGGCCCAGGGAAGAATTCGTGGAAACAGGTTTCCTCCTGGATTAATTTCTCGAAAGCTTGGTCTTGAAAACAGTTTTGAAATAACACAACCCCAGCAAATGCTGCAAGCCGCGTACCTAACTCCGAGAGGCGGACAAGTGTTTTCTTTAAAAACACTTGTCGATTTTAAAAACACAAAATTTCCTGTGCATTTCCATTCCGTTCTGTCGTCGTTTCCTTCCAACCTGGCTGGCTGGCATCGTGATCGTGTACCTAAGACAGACTGAGTGTAACTCTTAGGCTTGAGAGCAGTTTTTTTCCTGACTGTCTTGGATCCGCTCAATAATTCTGTTTAAAGCCAAAAAGTATACATTCTTGTGGCATTAACTTTTCTTAATGGCCAGCATCCCATCGGTTGCGACTGACCGACCGAGGACTCATCATCTGATCTGGCCGTTTGTTGTTCTATCCATTCCTTCGTCGATCGGTTCTTCTGGAGTTCTGGATGCTCGATTTTCCTTCGTGGTACGCGCACGCAATTAGGATCTTACGTTATCCCCCAATCTTCGAACGGAATCTCCAGAGAAGACGATCACGCAAAAAGCTACACAACAACACCAAGAACATCTACTATCCTAGTAGGCCACCACCACAAGATGGGATCGAAGCATCCATCACCGATTTTTGCACTCCTCTTGAGACTTTCTTGGCCTGCTGCGCCAACCGATGGCGGTGGCGGCGGCGGCAGCCGACAGCGACGGAGTCACTTGTTACTGCCTTGTTTTCGCCTCCTTTTTGCCCATTTTTGGCCAAAGTGCACACACTGCTGCCTGCTAAAGTGGGAAAAGCAATTTATTTCTCGCCGCTGATTGCTTATTGCTTTTAACAGGTTTTTTCCTCTTTTGTGTGGTTCTTCTCTGCGGTTGCGTTTTTTTTTTTTCGGGGTCCCTTCTGGTTCTGTTACTAGCAGCACAGTGAGTCCATTTGTCAAGGGAAGGCGGTCATAAATGGAATCTTAGAACCAGACATTGGTTTTAGATTTGTTGCGTGTGGGATAGACACTGTGATTGCTAAGGTTAGCTTTTCTAAATCTTTCACGTTTCGTGGCCCTGATGTTTACAAGTTACTTCCAGTACTCTTCCTAAAGTTTCTTCTGGGGTTTCCAAAGAATTTCTCATGAGATTCTTCCAGCGCTTTATTTAGGAAACCTTTAGAAACTCCCTCTTGGATTCTCTATGCATTTCGTCTAAGACTAGGATATCTAGGATTCCTCCAGAAATTTCTTCCAAGATTTCTTAAGGAGTTCCTTCTCGGATTTCTCCTTTTTTACGAGTTCCCTCCTTAGTTTCTTCTGCGATTCCTCCTTCTGATATTATAGCAGAAGTTCTTCTTGGGATTCTTCCAGGATCATCACAAGAAATTTATTTCGGGATTCCTCCAGAAGTTATTTTTAGGATTCAAATAACATTAGGAATTCTTTCAGCATCTCCTTCCAAAATACGTTTCGGGATTCCTTCAGGAACTTTTCCCGGATTCTTTCGTAAACTCTCTAGAATTCCTCCGCATACTTCTTACTGGATTTTATATTTAAAAAACTCCTTCCTCATAGAGGAATCTATCTAGGAATTCCTTCCGGGATTCTTTTGGGAACTACTTCCGGAATTTCTCTGCGAACTCCTTCCAGAATTCCTCCAGGTAATCATAACGCGATTCCTCCATGAACTTCTTACAGGAATCTTTCAGAAACTGCTTCCGGCATTTCTTCAGGAACTCGTTTCGGGATTCCTTTGGGAACTCCTTCCAGAATTTCTCTGGGAACACCTTCCTGCATTCCTCCGGGAAATCTTTACGAGATTCCTTCTTACGGGATTCTTTCAGAAATTGGTCCCGGGATATCCTAAAGAACTCCTTTCAGGACTCTTAGACACTCTAAGATTCCCCCGATAGTTCGTACTTTCTATTTTACCAGGAGTTCGTCTTATTTCCAGGATTCAAAGAACATCAGGGATTCCTTCAGAATCTCTTTTCAAAATTCTTTCGGATACTCCTGGAATTCTTCCGGATACTTTTTACGGGTTTTTTTTCCTACTAGACAAAACTTTTCCGGGATTCCTTAGGGAACTCCTTCCGAAATTTCTCTGGAGTTCTATCATTCCTGCGAGAAACCTTTACGAAGTTCTTCATGAACTTCTTATGGAATTCTCTCAGAAACTGCTCCCTGGATTTCGTTAGGAACTCCTTCTTGGATTCCTTTGAGAACTTCTTCCGGAATTTCTCTGGGAACTCCTTCCAGTATTCCTCAGTGTAATCTTTACGAGATTTTTCCATGGAATTCTTGCATCATTCTATCAGAAACTGCGTCCGGTATTTCTTCAGCAACTCTACTCAGGTCTCCTCTAGGTACTCTTTTCTGGAATCCTCTAGGAGTTCCTTCTATAATTCCTGCTAATCCTTCTCGAATTTCTTCGGAAGTTCATTTTGGAATACTCCCAGATGATTCTAATGAAAATTCTTCAGGAGTTTATTACGGAATTTTACAAGCAGTTTTAAATGGAATTCCTCGTGGAATTGCTTTCCAGGAATTAATTCTGGAAATCCCAGAAAAAACACTTTTTAAAACATTCCACATTAAATTATTAGGGGAATCTCAGAAGGAATTGATGCAGAATTCTCAAAATTCCTGGAGAAATCCCGAAAGAAATTTCTTAAAGTGCCAGAGAGATTCTCAGAAGAAACACTGGAAGAATCTCAGCAGGAACTTCTGAAGGAATCCCAAGAAGAATCACATCTGGAACTTGGAATCACATAAGAAACTCAAAGAGGAATCGTGGAATAAATTTCTGGTGGAATCACGGAAGGAACTCCTGGAAGAAATGCTGGGGTAATCTCAGAAGTAATTTCTTTCATTGAACGATTTCCTAGGGAAAGTTCTGAAGGAATCCCAGAAAATATGAACTCCCGGAAGGAATCTCTGGAGGAATCCCGGGAGACTTCCTGGAGAAATCCCAGATGGAAGCTGTTTAGAAATCTCTGAAGAAATTCTTGAAAGAATTCCAGAGGGAAGTTCTGAAATTACTCTAAATAAATTACCGGAAGAATCTCATAAGAAACTCCCAAATAAAAAATCCTAGAGAAATTGTGGAGAAAACGCGGAAAAAAATCCTGGAGGGATCCCAGAAAGAGCTCGTGGGGGGATGCCACTGGCAAGTCAGAAATCAGCACACTTTCCCACGCAAGCGAACCTCATATTTTGAATTTAATCAAACCGGGATTTCTCCTATGAGTTGTTTATTAGATTCTTTGATGAGTTTATTAAAAATGCTTGCAGGAGTTGCCTTTGGGATTCTTCTTGAAGATTCTTAGAGAGATTGCATCCGAGATACCTTCAAGGACTCTTTCCGGAATCCCTCCAGAGATTTCTTCTGAGATTTCTACAGGAACTCCTCCTGGGATTCCTTCAGGAAATCGTGTCGAAATTCCTTCAACAATTCCTTCTAAGATTCCTGCGAGTTTTCACCAGATGTTTGATTCAGGATTCCTCCAGGAGTTCCTTCTGGGATAGCTCAGGGAGCTCTATCAGATTTTTTGCAAGGATTAATTCAGGATTGCTGAAATCTCCTGCAATACTTGCTGGAGTTTATTCTGAAATTCCTAAAGAGGTTCATTCTTGGATTCCTTCAGGAGATCTTTCCAGCATTCGTTCCCCGATTTTTCTAGGAATTCTTCTGGGAATCCTGCAAAAGTTCCGTAAATGCATCAGAAATTCTTTCCGAGATTCCTTCAGGAAAATTCTTTAAGAGTTTCTTTTGAGATTCCTCTAGTTTTTTTTAGGGACTCTTCGAAGTTATCCCCAGTTGCTTTTGGAATGTCTTCAGAAGTTTTTTTTCTTGGATTCCCAGAAAAAGTCCTGTTGAAATGGAATTTCAGACGGAACCTGTTAAACTGTGTTGTTAAGAGAATTGTAATTACATTTAAAACTATTGAACTATTGAGCAATTCAGCAAGAAGTTGTCGGAGCAATTCTTCAAGTAGGTCCTGTATAAATGGTATACGGAATCCAGAGAAAAAAAATCATACGAACTCCTGAAGTAATTCCATAAGGGAATTCATTGAAAGAAAAACCTGTTGAAATTCTGCAATAAACTCCTGAAGGATTTCCATTACGAGCATTTGAGAGAATCCAAGAACTTATTTCCCGGAGGAATTTCAGAAGGGTTTTCAGTATTTACTAGAGGAATGCCAAAAAGAATTTCTGGAGGAATCACAGAAAAAGCTCTTGGAATAATCGCGAAAGGAGTTTCTGGAGAACTTCTGATGAATGTCAGGAGAAACCATTGTTGGACTCCTACAAGGAATTCGCGAAAGAGCGCCTCGGAATCTCAAATAGTGGAGTCCTGAAATCAAGAATTCCAGACGGAACTCGTCGTTGAAGAATCCAATTCTTACAGGAATCATGGAAAAACACCTAGAGGAATCCTGGAAGTAATACATGGAGGACCCGTGAAAGAACTTCTGGAGAATCCTATAAGGAAATTCTGTAGAAATCCTAAGAAAAGCTCATGGAGGAATTTCAGGACGAATTCTCAAAAAGAGGGAGTCCCAGAAGAAATAAGAATACCTGTTTTTTTTTTTACTGACGAAAATCCAGTAACATCAGTAGTACCGCCCTTCGCATACATAATAATTTCATTGAAAGTGGAACAGGATTATGGATACTTTTCATAAACTCACAGGCTCACAAGTCATAAATTAGTACACTTTTAGACGCTTGCGAACACATATTTTGAATTCAGTCACAGAGTTTCTTATTTCTCATGTGTACATAAATGTGACAGCGAGCTCCGTATTACCCCATAATCGTCGCCGAAATTCAGGGAAAATTTTCTGGATAAACCCAGGCTCAGCAAAAAAAAAACCGGGAGAATATGAGAAGGGAATCAAGAGTCATCCCTCAAAGAATTCCGGGAAATACCCTATAGAAGTCCTGGAAAAAATCCTGGCATTCCTAGGAGGAATGCCGTGATATACTTCCGGGAAGCATCCAGGAACGATACTCGGATGAAATCCCTAGATGAATCACTGAAATAATTCAGGAGGAATTCTGACAGCAATTTCCGAAGGAATATCAAGCGGTGTCCCTGAGATATCCTGGAGGAATCATTGAAAGAATTCTGTAAGAAATCCTAGAACCAGGAGAATCTAGGAAAGAATCCCGAATCATAAAGAATTCCGAAAGGATGAAGAAATCGATAAAAAAAATCTTAGATTCTCTGAAAAAGTCTCGACAAGAATCACATGAGAAACCTGGGAAGGAATCCCTAAAAAAAATCCAGAAGAAATCTCCAATTGAATCCCTACATTAATCTTGGCAGGAGTACCTGGCAGAATGCTGGAAGGAATCGCAGGAGAAATCCCTAACGGAATCTCGCGAGAAATCCTTCCAGGAATCCTCATGGGAATTCTTAAAAGAATCATTGTAAAAATCTAGAGATGAAACCGTAAACTAAACCCGAGAAGAATCAATTAAATGATCCAGGAAGGACACATTTAGGTTGAATGATTCGTCATTAACACCACCGTCATCATTAAAATTTCGAAAGCAGTTATCTCGTTCAAAATACAAATGTTTATTATGAAAATGTACTCACTGAGTACAGTGAATACATGTTCGTTAGTTTCGAAAGAGAAAACTGCTTTTAAAATTTCAATGATGACGGTGAGGTCAATAATGAAACCTCCTACCTTGAAGGAATCCTGTGAGGTGTTCTTGAAAGAATTCAAGAAGAAAGCCCGGGAGGAACCCCGGGCAGAATTCTGAAGGAATCCCCAAAAACATTTTGGAGTTATCCTTGAAAGAATCTCAAAATGAGACCCTTTTGGGGGGCAATTTTGAAAGGAATTCCTGAAGAAATCTCAAGTGGAAACCCTTACCGTATCTCAGGACAAATTCCAGTTGGAATCCCGGGATAAATCCTTGAAAGAAATCCTCGGAAGAAATCTCCAAAGGAATCGCTGGTGGAATGCCGGAAGAAAATCCCTGAAGGAATCCCGTGAGGAATCGCTAGAAGACTTTCGAGAGGAATCTTTAAACGGAATCCCGGAAGCAATCAATAAACTCCCAGAAGGAATCCCTAAAGAAGGTATTCCTGAATCCGTGGCACAATCTTGGAGTAATCCTGGGGAAAATTCCTCAACGATTCGCGAGAAAAAACATTGAAGAAGTCCCGGAAAAAAATCTCGGAAGGTAACCCTGACAGAATCTATGAGGAATCACTAAATGAAACTCAGGAAGAATACCTGATAGTATGCCGAAAGGAGTCCCGGGATAAATCATGAAAGAAATATCGGGATGAATCAATGCACACACTTAATTTAGAATACCGTGTTCGGTAAATTTTTGACGAAAATAGAACAGCTGAATACAGCTATACTGTATTGTTTATCTTTTGCACCCGGTTTTGACAGTTGGTGTATTGAGCCTCAGTAAAATCGATTACCGAAGCTACCGAAATAGTTCTGCTGTTCTATTTTCGTCAAAATATTACTGAAGAGGCAATTCAGGATTGAGTGTGCAAGAATGACGCAAATAATCCCGGGACAAGGCAACTCTCCGGCTTTCCGGAACCGGTTCTCAATAATTAGTCAATATTAGTGTCTATATTCAAAGTCCATGTAAATATCTGTCCAACGGTTCTTGGACGGTCCTGATTACTTGTTTGGTTGCAAAGATATAGCTTGTCAAAGTTAGGGTCTCTAAAGCGGCATTTTTCTGTTGAAGCAGGTTCCCGTTGGCCACAGTGGCCAAATCCGGATTTCTCCGGTGGTTTTGAAAACTAGACTTGTGGCCCTTTCATTTGAGCCAAAGAGATCCAAAATCGGACAAGCCACTGATTTTTGCGAGTTGTTCAAAGTTTGGGGTAAAAATAACCCCAGGGTCTTATTTGTAACTTTTTTTTATGGGAGCACCCCTAGGAGTCGTTCAATACTTTTTATTTTTGGGAAAGGTTTATTTCCGTAAAAAATTAATTGTCAGAAAATTTCAGATTGCTAGGATTCGTTAAGCAAAAACTACAAAGAATTGAAATTCGAAAAAGGTCAAAAAAGACCCCAAGACCTTACTAAGGTTAATAACAAGAGACAATCATTACTTTTATCAAATGTCTGCCGAAACTTTTCCGCAGAGCTCATGAAAGTAGATGTTCTTGAATAGATTTTTTTTTGAATTTTTTCTAATTTCTGTCCTATGCATTTATCACTCTATTAAAAAGTCTCATCCATTCGGCATGTATTTGATTGATTGTGTTCGATTCTTACATAGTTGAAATCGATATTTATCACAAATTTAGATGCCATTCTTTATCATTTTATTTGAATAAGTGTGTCTGAATTAGGGGAAATTGCCTATTCTCGGCCGTTTTGTTCTCTTCGTCTTTGGGAGTTTTTTGAAACCTATGGATCTCAGAGTTGGTCTCAAATCCTTCCCAACTAAGCTGAATTATATGGCTAAGTTTCAGGCAATTTGGCTGACAAAAACCCCCCATGACGAAGAGAACAAACCTGCCGATAATACCCATTGTCACCCTAGATGCTTTTTCCACAAGGTATAAAAAACTGAAAATTTTCAGCAAGCCGAAAAAAATGTTTCCCCTTTCGACCCCTTCGGACGTTCTTCTATAAAACTTCCCTATAATCTTAAACAATGATTTACTGGTGAATTTAGCTGCAACCGTTTGCGACCAGATTGGTGGTAGTCACTTAAGTGACGTACTTTCAATTTATTCGAAAACTAACAAATACCTCCCGCATTGCATTAAACGGAGCACTTTTTTCCAACTTTCACCCTCTTTATCCATCACGTTATGTGCGTTTCACTATTCTTGAGCAGTTTTGACTACCGTGGACCGCCTAAACCAATGTTTCCCAAACTTTTTGGAGGTATCGCCCCCTTAGAGCTTCCAAAAAATATTTTCGCCCCCTAGGTTAGGTTTTATTTTGTCTATAGCAGAAAGCTGAAATTATGCTTAGCTTAAGCCTATAAAAGAGCTACTGTGGAAAAGCTAGTAGTCGCTTCAGTGCAACTAAATCTTTGTCACTCTTATTTTCATTAAATTGTTTTATAAATGCGTTGCGGAAAGCATTTGAAAAAATATAGTTGAAATCGTGTTTGTGCCTACTTTTCAAACCGTTGTTATTTCAGCATTGATCAATAGAAATAAAACGGACTGTGAACTCCTATGAACACTCGATATTTCCAACCAAATGTTTTATCATTGTTTTGCAACAACTGAGAGTCAATGTTTGCTCCCAAGTATCAAATAAAACTGGTGGAAAATTTGGAAACAATTACAAAAATACGTTTTGTGAAAAAGTGAAACTCAGAAAAATATCGGTGTGTTGCTGAGGGCTGAAAATTTCGATAATCATGAATAATAATAATAATAAATATCGGTGTATTTTCTAATGTTGTTACTTTTCTCCAAATACAAATCCAGATCCAAACCAATGAGTTCCTTATAAATTTGAATACTTTTTGTGTTTCAAAAAAAAAATCAAATAAGTAAATATGCAGCATGCATGGCTAGATTTGAACGGAATTTCACGCAGATGTTTGGAATGTTTTCAAATCAACTTCCAGTAGAGTTTGGAATTCCTCCGAGAAGCTTCTCTGAAATATTTTCAAATACTGTGTGTGGCGTTTTATGTAAACACTGTGTTATGAATTTCGTCAGAAAAGTGTTCTGATATTTGTCTGAACCTCATGCTTTTGCTTAAAATTTCCATGAATAAATCCGCCTACGTGTTGAAACGCAATTTTGCTCATCAATTCGCGAAAAAAACTTTGTTTTCATAATTTTGACAAAAACTGATCACGATTCACAAATGTTCGTTAAATTCCTACAGAAATACGTGTGGCAGTCATTTTCTTCTAGCAATTTTGCCAAAGAGTCCACATAAATACCAATAATTCTGTAAAATTATTCGATGAGTTTAATAGTAATAGCATTTTTAGTATTCTAGACAAATATTAAACTGTAAACTTGACGGGAATTTTTATGATTCAGTTGATATTTTCGGCTTGTAATTCAATACAATTGATGTTTTCCAATCATTGAAAAATCGCCCCCCTTGTTAGTATTTTCGCCCCCCAATTTTGATTTCTCAAATTTTCGCCCCCCTCGGCCTGATTTTCGCCCCCAGGGGGGCGATTTCGCCCACTTTGGGAATCACTGGCCTAAACTAATATTAGTATATCTAAATCAGTTGGTAACCAAAACTGCAAAATGATGAATTTCGGCTCCGTAAGGCTAAAAAATCGATTGAGCCCATTTTTCACAAACAATACAAAAACGCATTTGGAATGCAAATATGCATCAAATTTAGCGGTTTCATCATAAAACTCTATAAAATCATATTTATGACCGCAGTCATATGGGGCTGGAACCACTGTGCACTGTAAGCATTATGCGTGTCCGTATCTGAATTCCAAAAGAAATCTCGGGTAGATGTCCTTAAAGTATATTTCAGAAGACATTCCAATAGGAATTCCTTGATAAACCCTTGGAAAAATCCTTGAATCAATTTCGGGAGAAATCTCCAAAAAAATCCCGGAAGGAATCCCTCATTGAATGCCGGGAAAAATCCTGAAGGGATCCGGTGAATAACCGGTAAATTAAGCCCGAGAAAAATCCTCAAAGAAATTCCGGGAGCAATAAAAAAAACAAGAAAGAATTCCTAACGAAGGAATCTTTAAATCCATGACAGAACCCTAGAGTGTTTTGGGGGAAATTCAAAAATGATTCGCGTGAAAGATCGTTGGAGGAATCTCGAAAGGAAACCCTGACAAAATTCACGAATAATCCCTGTATGAATCACAGGAGCAATACCTGGTAGAATGTCCAAGGGAGCCCCGGGAGAAATCATCAAAGGAATAATGGGAGAAATCAGTGCTGGAATGACGGAAGGAATCTCGGGAGAAGTCTCTTGATTGATTGATTTGTCTTTATTTAAGAGACTTTCAGCCCTTGGCTGGTTCGTCTCTTAAGTCTCTTGAGAAATTCCGAGAAGAATTATTGAAAGAGCCTTTGAATGAATCTTGGAAGGAATCTCCAAAGAACAGAAAATACGTGAAGTCAATGGAAAAATCCCGGGAGTTTTCAGGAAATCCCTGTAGAAATCCAGCGAGAAATCACTAAAAGAATCTTGAAAGAGATCCCAGAAGCAATCGCTGATGCAGTGCCGCAAAATATTCCTGAATGATTCAAATTAATAGGACAGATCGGTGTAGTACTAGATTTGTAGTAATGAGCTGAATTTTAGTATGGTGAGAAGGTCAATTCTCCGTTTCTGCAATGAAATGGTGCAAAAAGCGTGGGTATTATGATACCTTACCTAATTTGATGCTGTTTGAGCAAAACTTTGTTTATGTTGCAAGAAATGGAGGAAACAACAACACTGTTGCCCAAAGTTTTGCTCAAACAGCATCAAATTAGGCAAGGAATCATAATACCCACGCTTTTTGCACCATTTCACTGCAGAAACGGAGAATTGACCTTCTCACCATACTAAAATTCAACTCATTACTACTGTTGGCGTAACTTTAGGGTGGGAAAACAGCTTTTGCAGTTGCTGGACTGGGCAGCTTCAAAGCTGTAAATTTTATTCAAATTAGTTCAGTTTCTTTTACAATATTATAACTACAAACTTACATTTCTGTTTTCTACCTACAAAAATTCCACTATAAACAATATCAACGGATTCCAACCGAAAGAACTGTGAGCTGATTTGAAAACTAATAAACCATCATCACTTACTGCGTGACTGCACTGATCTCTGCAAAACGGACTGATCTACCTTTGTGTCGCTCAAACAGCTATTGTCTAATATTCTATACTGGTGCGCGAAGATGAGCCGGTTGTTTCACAAGCTGAACCGACTGCCCTACTACACAGTGGTTGCGGCAACAACTACAATTCTAGTACTTCGCCGATATGTCCTATTCAGTTCATTACTACAAATCTAGTACTTCACCGATATGTCCTATAGGACATATCGGTGTAGTACTAGATTTGTAGTAATGAGCTGAATTTTTGTATGGTGAGAAGGTCAATTATCCGTTTCTGCAATAAAATGGTGCAAAAAGCGTGGGTATTATGATTCCTTGCCTAATTTGATGCTGTTTGAGCAAAACTTTTGGCAACAGTGTTGTTGTTTTCTCCATTTCTTGCAACACAAGCTACATAGTTATCCAAAGTTTTGCTCGAGCAGCATCAAATTAGGCATGGAATCATAATACCCACGCTTTTTGCACCATTTCATTGCAGAAACGGAGAATTGACCTTCTCACCATACTAAAATTCAGCTCATTACTACAAATCTAGTACTACACCGAACGTGCCCCATTATAATAAAGCGCCATCTGGTGAGAAAATTTCTAACGAAATATCGTTTGAATAGAATATTCTCATCCGAATGAACTCCCGAGTTCCCAATGGTTAAGATATCACGAAACGTCAAAAGATAAAACGTCGAATGCCAAAACGTCGAAATTACAAAAGGTCGATGGGACAAAACGTCGAAAGGGTTTCATTCAAATGAATAAAGAAGCTACTATTTGTTAAGATACTTGTTTTCGATAGTTTGTCCTTCCTACGTTTTGTCCCTTTCGAAGTTTTGACATTCGACTAGGTGAGACAATTCTTACGGTAGTTGTTATTCATGTTCGAAGTATGGATGGCCTAAGCAACTTGTCCGAAAACAGTACGCTTCAATATTGTGTAATAGGAAGCAATCAGTGAAGTACTAGATTGAAAGTAGTGAGCTGGATTTTTGTATGGTGAGATGATCAGTTCTCCATTTCTGCAATGAAATAGTGCAAATAGCATGGGTTATATGGATTCTTGCCTAATTTAATGCTGTTTGAGCAAAAGTTTGGGTAACTGTGTGGTTGAAGTTGCAAGAAATAACTAATACAACAACACAGTTACCCAAACTTTTGCTCAAATAGCATCAAATTAGTCAAGAAATCATATAACCCATGCTGTTGGTACCATTTCATTACAGAAATGGAGAACTGATCATCTCACCATACAAAAATCCAGCTCACTACTTTCAATCTAGTACTTCACTGATTGCCTCCTATTCTCAAGATAGCCACCTCAAAACAACTGTCCTACAAATAGGACCCCGGGCGGAGATGGGTTAATAATTTTATCCAATACCAGCACCACTGTGCATGTTCTCCTGAAGACAGCCGTATCTGTTCTATATCATCTTCTGCTCATCCTCCCTCCTCTTTGGTTGGTTGGTTGATGCCATATAGCCAGTAGCGAAAGGTAAAAGCCTTTTTAGTTTTTATTGTTTTATTATTTCGCCACAGAACAGGTAGTCGGTAGTCAGTCGGTTTTGCGGTGACGCTTTTCGGTGGTTTTCCTATATCGGTCGGGGGTGCGAAAGCCTTTGGAGAGAGAACACTTGCTACTTTCTTGCTTTCTTTCTTTCTTTCGGTTCGATTCGGTTGTTGGTTGTTTTTGTTTTGGCTTACGAGCTTAAGTCGGTTCGACTTTTGGGCACCTCCACACACTGAACTGGGAAAGGGTTGTGCCGTCTCTCAACGGGGTATGTTTTCTGTGCAATATTTGTTATTTTTTCGGCTTGACAATTCCGTTCAGTACGGTAGGACAAATTGTCACGATTTGCGTCGAACTTTGAGCATTTTTTGAATCGTTTCACTTGAAAGGATTATATGATTTCGGTTGCTTTCAACGGAAAGTGCAAGGGGGTTTACACAAATTATCTATGGCTCAACAGGGGAAAATATTCGGATAATGAGGCAAAGTCAAATTTTTGAATAACTATTCAGGTGAAACGACTTCCACAAATTACCACTTTCATAGCTAAATGGTAATCAGCAGAGGTTCGTATTCCGTCTTTCACGCTGTCATGGAAAATAGGTACTTTGGACGTACAAAAAAATCTGACAGCAGATCATCATCCATCACCATAAATCGAATTCAACACAATCAAAAATCAATAACCAACTGTATGCCATCAATCCACCTGATCGAACAGTTCTTCCCAACGGTAATAGCAAATTCGCAACATTCTAATAAACGGCGACGACGCGACGCTCATTAAAAGGCAGTGATGCGTCTTCTTCCGATCCTAGTTGGCGGCGGCGGCGGCAGCCGGCGTCGAGACCGTGTCTACCGGCATTGGCATGGCTTGCTTAGCAGCTGCACCACAGTCAAGTGTCCCTGACTGGGGCCAATTTACATCAATCTTCGCGCGTCGCGTGAATGTCCGCCTCGAACGGTGGTGCTGGTGCGATGTGCTGTCGATCGATCGAGCAATCGATTGATCGAATCACAATCGCCGAAAAAAAAAATCGTTGCTTTCGTCAACGCGCGGCGATCTTCGTCGTTCGACGCGACGACGGTCTCCGAGACGACAAGGAAGAAGTGTGTTTTGCGCTAGCGTGGATAAAGAGCCCCAATGTACAATAGGGTCAGTCACCGAGACGCTCTTTTTGCATTGAAAATCCCTCGAATCCCCCGAGTGTGCCTGCCAGCAGCGAGCGAGACGAGAGCGAAGTTGTGGTGCGTTCTGTTCTGCCGTTTTGCGCTACAGTTGCGGAGACGGAGACTTTTATGTTGATGCGCGCGCGCAGAGGAGACACTTGCGCGCGGACTTCTTCAACAAGTTCGCCACTTGAACCGGCGTTGAAGTCGATGAGGGGTTCAGAAAGAAAAATGCGAGGAAACTGAGAATTACCCACGGTGGTGTGTGGTGACGACGACGGCTATGATGGTGTTGAGATGTGGTGGATTCCGTGCGGACTATGGCGAGTTTGTGATGATGATGGTTTTTGGATGGTGATGATGTATTGATAGGGTTTCACTAGAATGGGACGTTGAATTATGGACAAATGAAAATATTCTGAGCAATATATACTATCCTATCCCTAATGAATTAGGGCTCTCATGTGATATCTGTACTTGATCCTTCTGGGACAGAGATAGAGCTCTGTAAACAGGATACTGTTTCAAAAGCATCTTGACTGTTATTACCTGAGAGCCCTAACTCATTGCCGATCCGTAAAGATACAACGCATCTAAAGAGAGTGAAAGAGATGATATCTACTCAAAAAGAGGAAAATTACTGTCAGATGACATCATGGTTTACTAGAAATATCTAGGTGTATCAAATCTTTATTTTTCTCTTACACTCCCACTCTCATTAGTTCTAATCTAACTCACGCTCTGTTTTAATACACTTTCTACATCTGTCGAAATTATTCAGAAATTCTTCATAATACGTAACAAATCCCAGGAGAATTCCCTACAGGCATTCTGGGAGAAATATCTGGAAGAATCCGGTTGGAAACTCGACAGGAATCGCTGAAAGAATCACAGAGGAAATCCCGGGAAGCGTTGTTAGTGAAGAAATACAGAGAGGAATCCTTGAAAAAATCCCGGAAAAAATCTTTCAAGGAATACCAGTAGGAATCCCGGCACTTATACTCACATACAGAATACCCATTTGATTCTCTGAATATATCTTGGAAGAAATCTTTGAAAACATACCAGAAGGAAACCGTGAAGTAATCCTAGCAGTAATTCTTGAAGGAATGCCGTCTAGAATTCCTGACAGAAACCTTTCAGGATTTTCTAAATCCCGCCAAAAATCTCTGAAATTATTCCTGAAGAAATCACGTAGAGAATACCTGATGGAGTCCTTTAGAGCAATCATGGCAGGAATGCCGGCTTTAATCGGAGTAGAATTTCCGGACAGAATTATTGAAGATATTCATAAAAAACTCGGGAAAATTTTTCGAAGTAATCCCATCAGAAATCCATCACGAATACCTAAAAAGTCCAGCATTTTCTGAAAAAATTTATATATTTTTTATATTCCCTTTCGGAAAGAATCACGGAGGAAATCTTTGAATGAATTCCAGCACGAGTCCCTGAAGGAATAATCTCGAGAGGAACGCCTGAATAAATCTCGGAAAGATTTCCTGAAGGCATCTCGAGAAAATCTCATCTCATCTAAACTCGTCTCATTTCTTCACCATACTATCTACCTCAACACTCTACCTTACTGTCTTCGCTGCCCTCTATCCCAACTCTATCCTACGATCTATCCTAATCCTCAACCCTACCGTCTGCACTTCCCTCTATTCTAACCGTCTACCCTACCTTCTACCGTGCTCTACCTTCTACCCTGACCCTTCACCCTACCCTGATGGAGCCCTTAGAGCTAGAGGAATCATGGCAGGAATGCCGGTTTGAATCGGAGTAGAATTTCCGGAAAGAATTATTGAAGAGATCCCTAAAAAAAACTGGAAGAATTTTCAAAGGAATCCAATAAGAAATCCTGGCGCAAATACCTAAAAATTCCAGAATTTTTCCAGAAATTTCTATTTTTTCATATACACTTTCGAAAAGAATCACGGAGGAAATCTTTGAAGGAATTCCAGCACGTGTCTCTGAAGGAATAATCCCGAGAGGAATAATTCCCTGAAGGCATTTCGAGAAAATCTCATCTCATCTGAACTCGTCTCATTTCTTAACTCTACTATCTACCTTACCTCTACCCTCTACCTTACTGTCTTCGCTGCCGTCTATCCCAACTCTATCCTACGATCTATCCTAACCCTCAACCCTACCATCTGCACTTCCCTCTACTCTAACCATCTGGCACAAATTTCCCGAATGGAGGAGAACGTGCCTCTAGAGCCGACCTACTGACTCTAACCATCTACCCTACCTTCTACCGTACTCTACCTTCTACCGTAATTCTTCACCCTACCCTTTACCCTAACTCTCTAACCCACTCTTTGTGCTACCGTTCATCTTAGCCCTATACCCTATCCTCTACTCTAACCCTTTACCATACGCTCAACCCTACCCTTCACTCTGCCCTACGCTCTGCCCTACTATTCATCCAACACCGCTGCACTACTGTCTACCCTACCATCTATCCTAACCCTCTACCCTACTTTCTACCCTAACCTTCTACTCAACCCTTTATTCTGGCCCTCTACGCTATCCTCTACCTTAACCTCTACCATAACCCTTCATCCTACTCTCTACCCTACTCTCCATCCTACCTCTTCCCTACCGTCTATTCAACCTTCTACTTTAACTTTCTGCCCTACCTGCTACCCTAACCTTTCACCATATCCTCTGCCAGAGATGGCTGTTTTCTCAGCTCAGAAGCATGCTATCAAGAAACGGTTTATGTATAAGTTTTTCGAATAAAGTAGGGGTCGCACACGCATATCGGAGTCATAAGGGAGTTGTGAAGGCAACTCTCCACGAGGTGAATGTAAATTACACTCACCTCATTAAGAGTCATTTTCCTAGCTCTGCCACGTCTTCGGAATGCGTTTGCGACCCCTACTCCATTCGGTAAACTTTTAGACCAAATCACAAGGTAATAGTCCTCCATAGCTCATTCCCTGATAGCACGCTTCTGAGCTGAGAAAACATCAAGTGAGTGTAGCTCTTTGCAGGTTCCCATCTCTGCCCTCTGCCCTACCGTCTATCCTAACCCTCTACCCTACCCTTCACTTCACCCTAAATCTCTACCCTACCCTCCCTACCCCACTATCTATCCTAATCTAGTATTTCAAAATGGCATCAACTATCGATGTTTGACTTCTATTCATCAAGCCCGATCGATAGATACTCATGTTGCATAGTATCGAAGTTTATCTGAAAGCCTTCCAACAGTTCTTAGTCTGGAACCTTTCTCACGATTTTGATGGAACCTTCTCAGGTTTAGTCTGAGATTCCCCACAAGATTTGTCCACCGGACACCTCATTTAGTTCATTTGAAAATCTGCCGGAAATTTCATCTGGGAACTTCTAAATTTACAGCTGGAAAATCTCTTTCAGGATTTGTCTGAAAACATCATCAAAATCCACCTCCTTAGTTCGTGAGAATTCACGTAGACCTGACTGGAAATAGCCTCAGAGTATACCTGGCAACCTTATCAGAATTTGTCTACACCTACTTGAGGTTAGAGTGGGGACCTCATCCCAGCTTATCTGGAATCCTTCTAAAAGTTCTTCGGCTTAGACCTGCCTCGCGATTTATCCAGAAACCTCCTCATATTTAGTCTGGGATTCTCCTCAAGATTTGTACGAACATCTCTTGCAGTTCATCGGAAAATCTCCCAAGTTTCGCCTGGAAACCTTAAAGATTTTTCTGGAATAAATTCCCCAGGACTCGTCGAGGAGCTTCAAGATTAGACCGGGCACCTCCTCGATCTTCAGTCTGGAAACTTCAGCATAATTTGTCAAGAAACCTTACCACAATCTATCTCCGAAAACCATCGCAGGGTGCAAACGGAAAACTTCTTTAGAGTTTATCGGAAAACCTCGTTAAAATTCGACTGAAAACACCGTGAAGAGACCTCATCTCATTAGTTTAACAAAACTCAAGCAGACCTGTGCCTCAGAGTGATAATCTTCTCAACATTTGTTCACACACCTTTTTAAGGTTCGAGTGGAATCTTCATTCAAGTTTTTCTCAAAGTTCTCTTATTCTCGAAACTAATTATTAAGTCCAGAGTTAGTAACATCGTCGTACTCCGTCCGGTAGACGTATCGCTCAGCGGGGGTTAATGCGCAGATCGGCCAGATCGGGGCCAGAGGATGCGTTGAGATTACAGAATTATAGAATTACAAAAGTTCTCTTATTCTAGAAACTTCCTATCGATCAAGCCGGGAACCTCCCTAGGTTTAGTCTGGGATTCTCCTCAAGAATTGTCTGCCGGACACATCAATTAGTTAATTTGTGAATCTCCTGAAGTGTCGTTGAGAAGCGTCTTCAGGATTTATCTAGAATAAATCCTAACGGTTCGTCGAAGAGCTGCTAGATTTATCCGAGAACCTCCTCAACCTCGTTTGTCTAGAAACCTTAACAAAATCCATCTCCAAAGAACCCCTGTCAGGGGTGACAACCTCTTCAAAATTTCTCTGAAACCTCATCAAAGCTCCACTGACAAAACCGTGTAAAGGTTTCCGAGAAAACCTCCTCGTAAGTCGTAAGAATTCAAGTAACTTGTCTGGAAATCTCCTCGGTCGGTGTAGTCCTTCAGGTTCTACTGGAAACCTCATCAGAGTTTATCTGAAATCCTTTCTAGTGTTCATTTGAAAAATTTCTCAAGATTCGACTGGGAGCCTGCTCGGGATTAGTCTGGAAACCTCCTCGAGATTTGACTGGAAACCTCATGAAACGTTAGTAAATATTCGTAGGGAATTCTCCTCATTTGCGTGTATCCTTCTGGAAACCTCCTTATTTTTTTATGGTTAGTCTGGAATCTACATTACAGTTTTGTTGAAAGCGTTTTTAGAGTGTATCTTGAAAAGATCCTCGGGCGTTGTCTAAAAACCTCTTCAGGATTTAGCAAGGTACCTCCTCTAAGGTTTACTCTGGAAACCTCCCCAAGATTTAATTGAAAAACTCTTCAAAATTCAGTATCCAGTATGCAAAATCTCCTTTGGATTGATTTGAAGACTTTGTCGGCGTTCATCTGAAACTTTCCTTAACATATGTCTTGAAATATCTTTAACCCGATGTGGATTTACCCATAGGTGCGGCGATAGGAAACTAATCGGCTCTTTCATTCCTACGGCGTTCTTATGGGAGTGACGTCATGTTTACAAATATGGAACGTGAAACCAGTCCAAACCTCCTCGAGATTTATCTGGACATCTGCTGGAAAGCTCGGGTTTGCTCAGAAAACTTTGTCTGGATTTACCTGGGAACCTCATCAAGCTTCGTGGGAAAATGTTTCATGGATTCATGCAATAACCTTGTCATGGCTGATCTGGGATGCTCCACATGATTCATCAGTAAACCTGGTTAAGGCACGTGTAGCGTCCCGTCTCAGAGCTTTTCTGTAAACACCACAAAATCCACCGGCAAACCTCCTTATGATTTGTATCGGAGCTACCTCTGGATTCGTCTAGTAACTTCTTAGGAGTTGTTCTGGAAACCTCACGGTAACAGCATGAAAATCTCTTCATGATTCATTTAGAAATCTTTCAGCAAAAGCTAAAAAAAAGTATCAAGATTCCTTTAGATTCCTCTGAGAACCTCCTCCGGTTTCATATAGGAACCTTGTCTGGACTCATTTTGGATACTCCTGGGACGTTTTCAAGGTTCATCATGCATCTTCGAAACTTGTCCGGAAACCTTTTCCGGAGGATCCAGAAAACTCTCCAAGATTCATCTAGGATCCTTCTAACGATTCACCTCGAAACCTTCTCAAAATTCTACTGGGATTACTCTAGCAGCATGTTCGGAGTTCGTCTGGGAACCTCGTGGCAACCTTCTCATGGTTCGTCTGGGAACCTCAAGATACCTTGTCAAGATTCGTCTACAATGCTCCTTAGGATCCTTCTGTAAACGTTCTAAAATTCACAAAGGCACCTCTCAGAACCTACTCCGAATCTGGTAACCTCCTTAGAGCTATTCTTGAAAGCTCATGGTAACAGCGTGCAAACCTCTTCACAGTTCATTAAAAAACCAAAACATATTTTTTGGAAGGATCGTAGCGCTTCGCTTGGCTCTTTTTTGTTTAGAGTTACGTTTTTAACCTTCCGTAACTCGCGCGGTTGGCCACCACCGTCAGCACCACGCTAACGCTAAGTACAAAAAAGCGAGATTTTTTCAACGTGTTGTACAAAATACAACAGCGCGATTGCTCGAGGGTTAAAATTTGGATTGTGGATGTTGTACATTGAGATCCAGAAAATACAGAAATCTCAACACACTTCAAGGTCGATTGAAAAGGTTTGGAGGGCATTAGGGTGGGTCGTAGAGGTCGTTTTTTCAGATCAAGGTTTTTTTGACTCCATTTCGGGTCCTGAACGATACCTTGATACCTTGTTGGCTACAAAGTAACTTTACTCCAATGCCGAGCGTATAGTAGAGCACCATCTTCGTCGGTCTTGGGCGATGTTCCTCCAGTTTTCCCGAACGTGTAGGGATCGTAGATCTTCTTCAACCGCGTGCAGCCAGCGAGTTCGCGGCCGCCCACGAAGTCGCCTACCTCTACCGGGTTCTCTGCTGAATATTGTTTTCGCTATTCTTTCTTCCGACATTCGCACTACGTGTCCAGCCCACTGAAGTCTGCCGTATTTTATACGTTTCACAATATTCGCATCTTCGTACACTTGGTACAACTCGTGATTCATGCGTCTGCGCCACACTCCATTTTCTTGTTTCCCACCGAGAATTGTCCGCAGCACTTTGCGCTCAAAAACTCCAAAAGCTTTTCGGTCTACCTCCTTTAACGTCCACGCTTCGTGACCGTAGAGGGCAACCGGAAGAATCAGCGTCTTATACAGAGCGAATTTTGTTTGCGTTTGCAAGTTACGGTACCTAAGCTGGCTACGCAATCCGTAAAAGGCCCTATTCGCAGCTGCAATACGCCTTTTCACTTCACGGGAAACGTCATTGTCACATGTCACAAGTGTTCCAAGATAAACAAATTCTTCAACTACTTCAAACACTTCCCCATCAATCACTACCTCAGCACTAACACCACTAGGCCTGCTTCTGTCTCTACCCGCTATCATGTACTTCGTCTTGGTAGAGTTAATCGTCAAGCCTATCCTCGCTATTCGCCGACGAAGGACTCCTCAAGAGGTCGCAGTCTGTTGAACAGGACACGCGACAGTATCTTATACGCCGAATTTAAAAGGGTAATCCCTCTGTAATTGGCGGGTCCTGAACGACTGTACACAATTTGAGCGCGATCAGTCATACCTGCACTTTGTGCATCGCGATTGAAATTTGTATTGGATTTTACATGGAAAATCTCACTGTTTTACATTTTACTTATAAAAGAATAAAATTATTCTGTAACTATTTACCGGTTATGTAAAAGTATAACATCAGATGTCCTGAAAAACTTTGTCGAAGACCGCAAAGCGATCCGAGACTTGCAACAAAAGTTATAACCTACTGATCGTCTGAGTGTGCTTTTTTTTTAACATGTAAATGAATAACATCAATAATTAAATCTCAATTTTTGACCTGGCTTTCGAAGAGTGTAACTTTTTCCACATGCATCGGATCGCTTTGTGTTCTTCGACAAAGTTTTTCGAAACATCCTGGGCTATACTTAAACATTGACGGTTATATGGTATAGGACAAAAACCTTCTTATACTTTCAAGAAAAATAGGAAAAAGTATGATTTCCCATGTAAAATTTCATACAAACTTCAATCGCGATGCGCAAAATGTAGGCTAAACCTCATCATGCCCAAATTTTACACAGTTATTTGGGACCTCAAACGGCATCTTAAAAACTTTGATGTGATTGAATCTGATCAATTTCAAATTTTCCCGTACAACGTTGACCCACCCTAGTGGGCATGGTACCGTGTTATAGGAATCCTGACTGTATTTGCAGTCTTCGAGGTATGGCCAGCCTTGGGCCTGAAGAGAAGCCCAAATCCCAACTCCTCAACTTTAACGCCAATGGCTCAGTACAATATGCAATTTTGAAAAACAAAATTTTCTAAATTTGGGGTTCAATAGTTATTACTTCTTGTTGAATAATATGCATTGTACTCAGATTAGTTAGAATCGTTCAAAATAGCGATGTTTAACTTGATTTCCACAAAGTCTGTTCAAGAGTTCATTACGATTCAAAACTTCAGTAGAATTCATCTATTCCAGAAACACCAAAACATCCATTGCCGTGCCCCTCAAGTGTTCTCTTCTTGAACTGATCTTCGTATGATCGCACGGTTTGTACCCACTTTTTGTGGGTCTTACATATCTCTCTCCGATACCTGTGAGCTTCCTCCACTCGTTTGTTCTACGTTTCCTCCATTCCGTTCCGTTCCGTTCCAATCTCGGATCCGAGAACCTTCCCGTCCCGTCCGATCGTGCTCACACTGAGAACGAACCCCGATCTGATGAATGTTTTGCCTCCATTCTTCGCATGAAGCTGCGTGGATTTGTCCGTATCCGTACAATACATAACGTACACGACGAGAGGCAGCAACCCGGCCCGGAGAGCCCAGCCACCTTGCGCGAGGCTACCGATGAATAGAAGCTTTTAGTTTAAGTTTGACTTGTGCTACGGTCGGTAACAAAACTATCCGCCATCCGCGCCATTCTCGGGTCCATCTATCGTTGATTGTCGTGATCGCCGGCCGAGATAGATCATTAACGCCAAAAAAATAACAACGGGTGCGCAGTCTGCGTCCAGTTGTGCGTGCGTGCGTGAGTGCGTGTCGCGTCGCGGAGCTGTGAGATCGTTTTGTTTTGATTCTTTTACTTTCCATCGATCGGGGTGTGAAGGGAAATCGAAGTGCGCGGGTTTTTCGATTTTGTTGTGATTCTGTGCGTGATAGCCTACTTGGATGCTGCATGCAATCCAAGTGACCAGGAGTGATCGTGATCTAGTGTCGTTTACCGAAGCAAAGCAATCACATCAGGTGTTGATGTTATCATAACCGATCTGTGTGACCGTTGTAAAGTGTGAAGAAATTTCAAATTGCCGGGAAAATTGTTTCGATCTACGAGGGACCGCAAACAGCCGAAGCAGTGGCTACGAGCTTTGGCATCCGTCGACCGTTGGAACATGCCAACGTTGGACGGGTTGAGCTGTTCAGGACGACCCTTGAAGTGAGTATTGTGTCGCGTACGGGCAATCATCTCGAGCCGGGCCGCCGAAAACCGTTTCAACGTGTGTCCAATTGTAATACACGTTTTGCTGCTACCGCGCCATCCAACCAGCGACACGACGACACGAACGCTTTGAAGCTTCCTAAAGACGAATTTTCGTGCGCGTTTGTTCCGCGACGCGGTCATTTTTTTGTCGTCTTGGTCGTCTTGGTCGTCGTCGTCGTCTGTGTATCCGCGTTCATAACACGCTTAATTGCGTACGTACGATGTGACCTTTGCTTGGTCCCGCGCGGGCAGAGAGCGCAAAAACACTAGGTACCTAATAATGTGCTCTGTGACCGGTGTTCGTGTACGCAAGTACCTCACCACACAATTTTCGGGCTCTTCGTGTCCAACAGCGACTCGCAGGCCTCGATCTAGGTATTTACGCGTTCGTTCCTTGTGGACCTTTTACAAGGCCACTGTGTCACTGGCACCGCCAGGCTTGGAGCTAACGTCAAGGCTCGCGCAATGGTTTGATGATGGTTCGAGGTTTATTAGAATAACTTGTAATCACTTAAATGATCACACGTTAATCGTGTGTGTGAATGTCTATGAATAATATAATCAACTACTTTTAAAACCCACGCTTGAACTTCCCAATAATGTACCAAAGTTCTTGAGTGAAGAAGTTAGCACAAGTTTTGTCCCTCAAAGAAGGCATTTAGGTACAGCTTTAAAAAGCTAAAAAAAAGGTGAAGAAGCAAAAAGACATCACACAAGAGGTTTGCTTATGTATTACGGTTTTGCGAATTTAGAGGTTTGTTGCTTACTGATTTACTTATCGTTGAAGTCTCCAATGTAAGATACACCAGTTCCTCCAAACAGAAGCGCTCCACACGCATGTTTGTGATAATCTCATAACATAGTTTACCATTACTAAATGCATTAAAAAATCTAGAAAGCTCTGAAGAAAGCTCAGTCTTTAAATTTTACGGCAGTAATAGTACATATTTGTTTCGAAAGAAACTATAAGCTCACTCATCCTACCCGAATCCATGATTCTCATGATCCAACCATTGATATGCCTAGACATTTGTGTTGAGCAAATTACTCTGGCGTTCAAAACTTCAGATCTATTCGTGACAGTTAAACACCATTTATGCTAAACTGAATTACGTTACATGATCAACTATATTTAATCATGGAACTATGGACCTCTGGCATGATCAATAGATAGTGTTATAATTATATTTTTGAGACTTTCAGGGTCAGATGAACTTAAATTTAGCTCAGCCTTTTATATCTATAGGCGTTACTGTAGTTGTTTGCTCTATAAATCTTTTCAAGATACTTGGTTGTCTGCCGAAATCCACCAAGCGGCAATGGTGCCATTCTCGTGCCTACGAGAACCATCTTCCAAGCTCAAGTGACATGTTGATTAATATCTCACTTTAATCCATTTGACAAAAACTTATTGTCGAATGATAGGATTTTCTCCGAGTTCATCGATAAGTACAGTAAAATATTGGGCTAATGCTGCTGCTGTATACTGGCAGAATCCAATTCAATTACTTTCTCAATGGACTGAGCAGAGTACGTTAGTACGCGTGTTTAATGCATTGTTTTACCCAAGTAACACACTTGTCACCGAAGAGTCACGGCGGCGCAGGTTTTTGTTGTGCAGAAGTCACTGTGACTTACTTCTAGCAAGTAAGTGTTTATTTGTTAGAAGTAAGTCACAGTGACTTCTGCGCAACAAAAACCTGTGCCGCCGTGACTCTTCGGTGACAAGTGTGTTACTTGGGTAGAGCCAAAATTCAATATTACATTCGCCATCTTGAATTGCAGCCCGCCATTTTGGATATTCATGTTGTCACTGTTGGACTCCGGGCATCTTTCCTACTCCAAATATACTCATAGTGCATGGTATTAGAACCTAATTCACCTTAAAACAGTCACAATCTTGGATTTTGGGCCACCATTTTGATTATTTTAGCCTGGTAATGAAATTGATATTTACAGTTAAGTGGAACTGCATGCAGAGCAAGACTCAAGCTAGGATGGTGGCTACCTACATACATACATACCATTTTGATTATTTTAGCCGCCATCTTGAATACTCTGGTCACCATTTTAAACTCCTTGAAACAGTTGCCATCTTGGATTTGGACCGCCATCTTAGATAGAGCCTGTCCATACTCTACGACCTATGTACGTAAACTTTGAGGGCTGATTCTGACCAAAGTCTACGGTCTATAAAAATGTTGAAAATGTTGTATAGGCGACAGTCTACGAGAGGGAAGGGGGTCTGAAATTGCCAAATTTGAGTCTACGTAGTTTATGGGCAGTCTGGACATCTCCCCAAGCCAAATTATCCCTGTACTGCATAGTTTCAGAGCCCAAAACTCCTGAAGGTCCTGTTCATAAACCACGTAGACTTGGGGGGGGGGGGGGGGGGGGTAGGTGGGTTTGTCTGGCCAAAGTCTACGCTCCATACAAATTTTCAAATTTTTATATGGTCAAAAAGTCTACGAGGGTGTAGGGGGAGGTGGGAGTCTAAAATGGCCAAATTTTGATCTACTTGGTTTATGAACAGTCCCTAAAACTACTGGATATTTTGGTCGCCATTTTTTAGAATCCGGATATCTTCCCCATACCAAATACACCTTTATTGCAAGGTTTTAGAGCCTAGAATTCCTAAAAACAGCCACTATCTTGATTTTTGGTTCGACGTATGGCATGATTCATAGTCACCATCCTGGATGTTTTGGTCGTTATATTTGGGCTCCAGACATATTCTCCATACCAAATATACCCATATTGCATGGTTCCAGAGGCTAAATCTCTTTACTACAGCCGCCTCTTCCAATTGTTGGCCGCCATCTTGGATTTTAGGTCACCATCTTGATTATTTGGCCAACATCATGGTTTTCTTGAGTTCTGAGCCGCCATTTTGGATTTTAGGCCGCCATCTTGGATACTGTAGTCACCAATTTTGGACTCCGGACATCATCTCTATACCAAATATGATATCACATTGCATCTTGCACCGACTTTTCGAACCCTCTAAGCAGTATACCCTCTTCGAATGAGTGTAATCTGTTTCGTACCTTTTAATTCCGCCCTATTTTGCTTATTCTTTGACAGATACACGTATTTCGAATACCTGGGTAACTGACACTGAGGAAGATTACAAGTGGTAGTCGAAATACGCGTATCTGTCAAAGGATAAGCAAAATAGGGTGGAATTAAAAGGTACGAAACTGATTACACTCATTCAATCACATTGCATGGTTCCTTAATATAGTCTCCTCTTTTAAGTCAGGGCTGCCATCTTGGATTTTAGGTCACCATCTTGGATTTTTGGCCAACATTGTGGTTTTCTGTTTTCCATTGATGATTCCCGCACAAAAATCGTCAACCATGCTAAAGTTTACAACATTCGGCGCAATTTGATGTGTCGCATGATAGAATTTGGTTCAGTTCCATATAACCAGTTCATAGGTGCTGGTCCGAATTACTATAATGGTCATAGCTCCGGAACGCTTCGACCGATCTGGACCATTTTCAATAGAAAACAATGCGGCAAAATTCAGATTCGATCTGAGCTAAAATCAGTAAAATCGGCCAATGGGAAGTGCCTTAAAAGTGAGTGACCTTTTTTTTTGTACACAGACATACATACACACATACACACGCACATACACATATACGATCATCTCAATTTGTCGAACTGAGTTGATTGGTATATGTGGTTCGACTCTCTGAGCCTTCTATCGAAAATTCGTTTTTTGAGTGAACATATAGCCTTTCAGTACGAGAGAGGCAAAAAGACGCTACACCGTTTTCAACCAGCGGTGGTTTCACAGACTGAACGATCACTAACATGAGACATCGGACGGACAACACACAAAACACTCAGTGCAGTTTCTAGTGGAAAATTTCCCGTTTATCGAAAAGTTTTTACCGACTGGAGCGAGAATCGAACTCACACTCCGAGGCTTATGTAACGCTTGGAGATTTTCGGTCTGAACGATCGATTTGGGTTGTTTTCAAGCTGCCAAGCTAAAGCACCCTCCTGCATTTCACTACACTAACCTCTTTTCATGCAAATAATTTTATTCAGTTATAATTTATGTGCCTTTTCTATACCTTGCATAAACAAGGGAGAGCTATTCTGTACATATATTGTGCATAAGAAAATGTAATAATGACGGTAACTATGGCAACGGTGACCGGGTGAAAGCAAAAGGAGGTCTCTTCCGGTTAATCTAATAGAGGGAGGGGCAAATGAGCGACGTGTGGGGTCCTAAAGGGAAGAAATAGAGGGTCTCAAAGAGGATTTTGCATGCAGGTTTCGGGAGGATTTCATAACATTTCAGAGGGATTTTTGGATATGGCTCATGAGGCTCAGTGATACCAGAGGAGCTTCCACAAAATTTCAGGGGTTTTTAAGTGGCATCAGGCTATTTAGGGACGATTGAGGGAATTTCAGGGTTTCAGAGGTACTCCAGGGAAGTTTCAGATGGTTTCAGGGGATTTTCAAAAACATTTCAGAGTCCTAGTAGCCTACAATTGGTTTTCGGGGGAATTTTGAGGAATTCTAGCAGATTTTGGGGAATTTTTCGAAAATTTTAGAGAGATTCAAGGGTGTTTCAGGGATCTCCGAGATGTTTCAGGGGATTCTTTGGAGCGTTTTAAGATGTTTCGAAACGGTTTATAAAGGCTTTTCAGAGAATTTCGGGGGATTTGATTTAGAGTCTCAGGAGAGTCTGTTTTAGGAGCTCTCCGGAGCATTTCAGAGGTTGCAGCAGAATTCAAAACGGTTTCAGGGGCATTTCGGAGGATCTCCGAATTTTGGGGAAGTTTCAGTGCTGGTCAGGAGGATTCAGAACTTTAGGGACGCTTCGGGTGCTCTCAAGAGCGCTTCAGGAGGTTTCATGGAGTTGCAGAGAAGCGAGGGTTTTTTGGAGGGGGGGTCTCAGAAATGTCTCATGCAGTTTCAGTGGGTCTCAGGAAGTCGTAAGGGGTCTTAAATGCTTTACATGGGAGTTCATGGGATTTCAAGGGCGTTTCAGGGAGCCTTAGGTACGTTTCAGGGGATCCAATAGGGCCTCAAGGAAGTTTGAAGGGTTCTCAGGATGATTCAGGGGGTTTCATGAGGTCTCAGTACGATTCAAATAAGTTTAAGAAGCGTTTCATGGGGTCTCAGGGGCCTTCCAGGGGATTTCTGGGGAGTTCCAGGTGGTTTAATGAGCGCTTTGGGGCTCTCAAGAGGATTCATGGGCTGTTCAGGAAATCTCAGGAGAATTCAGAGGATTTTAAAGGGGTTTCAAGGCTTAAAGAATATGATTCAGAGTCTTTTCATGGGTTTTAGGGTTAAGTCTCAGAGGCGTTTCAGAGAGCCTCAGGGTTTCATGAGCATTTCAAGGGGTCTCTAGGGCATTTTAGGGAGTCTTAGAGGTGTTTCAGGGGTTTCATGTACAGTCCTGAGACTTCGGATTCAGGAAGTCTCAGGACTGTACATGAAACCCCTGAAACACCTCTAAGACTCCCTAAAATGCCCTAGAGACCCCTTGAAATGCTCATGAAACCCTGAGGCTCTCTGAAACGCCTCTGAGACTTAACCCTAAAACCCATGAAAAGACTCTGAAAGGTCCCTTAAACCTTCCGAAACTTTTAACTTCTTAAACGTCTAAAGGCGTCTCAGAGGCGTTTCAGGAAGTCTCATGGGCTTTCAGAGGATTCCAGGAGATTTAGGGGGTTTCAAGTAGTTGAATTAGCGTTTTAAGGTCACTCAGGAGGATTCATGGGCTTTTCAGGAGGTCTCAGGAGAATTCAGGGGATATTATAAGGTTTCCGGGCTTTAAGAAGACGATTCAGAGGATTTTCAGGGATTTTAGGGATATTTAAGAGGAGTCTCAGAAGCGTTTCAGAAGGTCTCAGGGTTTCATGAGCATTTCAAGGGGTCTCTAGGGTGTTTTAGGTAGTCTTTGAGGTGTTTCAGGGGGTTTCATGCACGGTCCTGTCCTGAGCTTTCCTGAATCCTTCTGATAGGCCCGATAAACCTTTTGAAATGCCTATAAAACTTAACTCTCTAAAAAAATCTCAACTATTCTGGGGCATTGGCCCTCTGAGATCCTTGTGGAATGTACCTCCTTGATCCTAGATCCTTGTGGAATGTAACTCCCTGAATCTTTATACCATTTCAAACTGCGCTAAAACTCTGGAATTCCCCTTTTTTAGGTTCCCCTAGAACCCAAGAAAATCCTAATTTAAAATCCCGAGTGCAATATTGTTGTTTGAAATCTAAGTTCCTTCATTTACCTAATTTATGATCAAATTTTCCTCTTTTAATTTATGCACATTTTGTATTGATGTACCCCCAGTCCATGGCATAAAAAGAGGTTTCAATGTACAAGCCTTCAATATAGTCCTGTCCTTTTTTACCGCTGTTGATTTCTTTAAAAAATCAAAACAGCTGTAATATTAAAAAGAATAACATTGATTCTAGCTGCTGCGTCCCATACCAGCCATGACAAAGTTTCTGACACAGTTGTTACAATGTCGTGAATTGTGGCAGGCATGCTGAAAGTGCACTTATGTTATCTAAGGTGTTAGGTGAGGTGAACACAAGGCAAGAGAAGAAAAATTCCTGAACTATTAGGCAAAACTGTAATACTCGTCAGATTTGTTAAGAAATTTACTGGCCACTAAAAAAATATGCACTATTATAAGAGTGAAACGTTTTAGCGAGAGAGGGAACCGAGCTAAATAGTTAGCGCAATGCCATGCGAAGAAAAATGAGTTCACCAAACCGTTGGTTGCCTATGTATTTGTGATTGATCTCAATTGGCAACTAATAGTTTCATTTTTGTGGGTGAACACTGTTTACGGCATTTTAGTTTCAGCTATATGTGTAGTACACATGTTGCACATGCAGACATAATGACTCGGCGAAGAAGGCTTAAATAACTGTTTAAATCATGAAGATTTACAAGAGATTAACTTTGTCTTAAAGTATTCCTATTTTCAAGATTTAGAATTACTTTCAAAGTACGCCTACACAGTTTCTGCATAAATTCGTATATTAAGGAAACTTTAATTTTCAGTTTGACGGCAGATGGTAACTTGTTTTGCTTTCAACACGTTATCCTGATTCATAATGCAATTTTACAAACATTCTAAGTTTTCAATCGTTTTGTTATTTTTGGCGTCAAGTCCAAACAAGTTTAGTAGTCCTGAAATATCTCAAAGGTATTTTGGAATGGCTCTGAGTTTCATGAGTTTCAGTTCACGGATCTGGGCGGGTAAGACTTGGTAACGTACTTTGTATAGCATAAATAACTACTACAAGAATGCAGATTTCAAAAAATGAGTTTCATTAAAGTTTGAACAACCTTAAATGTTTCAAAGGTACAGAACAATGCCTACTTGTCTTATATTAGTAAATATGGTTCATTATGTATCGTTATTTTTAGTGTAGAAGGCCAGCATTGCAAGTCCCTCCCCCTGGATATTCAATCTTGACGCGATGGGAGGGCTTAACCCATTAGCATTTTAGCGCCAGTTTATTCTCCACTGCTTGGACTTAGAGCTAGATATATCTGGTTTACGAGTTGATCGCAAGTGAAGGAATCGGCCGTAAGTGCTAATGGGAACCAAAGGAGTATCCGTAGTGCATTTATCACAAGTTATAATTCAGCTTGCATAGACCTAATCTTTGCATTCTTTAAATTTTCTCAAATTTAACAATAATTGTTGAATTTAACGTAACGCAAGAGTGGGTAGGGGAGGTCTCTGCGTTACACTCATCATTCATCACTTGAATTCGAAAGTACACAGGACAGGGGACGCTAGGATAAGTTGACTTACAGCCTTACAGATTAGGTAACGTTAACAATTAAATTTATTACCTTTAGAAAATTCTGGACCCTAATCAGTCAAAACTGCTGATTTTAGAAATGATTTTATATTTGTATTTCTTCTTTTTATAGGTTTTGTAGCGATGAATATATAGAAGTTGACAAATAATCTTAATCATTTTAATTTTTGACACAAAAATCAGCTGACTGAACATTTTTGTTTTATATTCTAGACGGTATTATAACACTGACCAAAAAAGCAGGAATTTTGTTGTTCATGTTTCTTTAGGACTTACGGTGGATGTAATAATACTTCGGACTTAGATGATCACAGATATGCAGAAGACGACTAGACGAAATTGAGAACACAATTTGACACATTATAGACTATACTGCCTATGATCGCATATCAGTCCCATATTTGCTGAGTTTTCTATTCATATGGGACATTTATGCGATCATAGGCAGTATATTTCGACGTTTAGGATTTGACTGATTTCATTACAACATCGAATGGAAGCTCAAAAAGTGTTACCTAACACTAATATGAGAGTTATTTGGGGATGATGCTGGTGCTGTCAATGACCAACAATGACGGTTATTGACACTATTGGTAATCAGCTTGAAATAATTTTCATAATGTATTGTAAAAAACTTAGGTTATTATTTGATTTATTGTTTAGAGATGCTGTCAGAAAACTAGTTGCCCATATCGGCTAAAAACGCTAGCTCTGGCAGCTGTCTCCGAATAATTTTCAAAAATATCAAACCTGTAAATATTAGCTATGACATTTTTTTTTTGCTTTTCTTTGAAATATTTCTCAGGAATAGTACCTTGAAGGCGTTAACATGTACAGCTTTTTTTCTCTCTGAATGTTGTCCAGCTACCTCGGAGATTTTCGATTATTGAAATATTGTTCAATTATCAAATCATCTTTGGAGCTTCCAGTCGATCAAAACACTAGTGCGATGGGAAAAGTTAAAAACAGTATTTTTAAAAACTACTACGACCCAATGCTAATTACTACACACTTTGCTCAAGTTGACGACATCGTCTAGTCCATCGTGAGTATTGGTCCTAGTAGGGGGAAAGTTGGGAAAGGGTCCAGGCTTTGCCATCAGCTGTCCTGCAGCTCCACCTGGTCACTCTTCAAAAAAAAAAAAAAAAAAAAAAAAAAAAAAAGAAGGCCAGCATTGCAAGTGTAGATATAAAGTTGTGTACTCCATGAACGAATTGGATGACCTAAATTATCACAAATCTATACTGAAAGGACTCTTGAAAGTTTCCTCGAATTACTTTGGTAAATACAGTGGATGTAACAATATTTAACCTTCTGGCAGAAGCTTTTATCACAAGGGTAGGCTTAAAGCTATGGTCTCCGAAGTAGTTCAGTGGATCTCGAATATTTCTATCTATCTTTGAATGACTCATTAAATGTCAGGGAGATTACATAACACAGTTGGATGTGTAATGTTACAGTTCATTGTGAGAATAACTACTGTTACTGTCAAGAGCTAAACTTCAGGACAGTTTGGACAACCCTTAATGTCCCAAAGGTTCATAATAATAGATAGTATACATCAGGTTGATCAAGTAGCTGCGATTGATTATGCAACGTTATTCAATATAGAAGATATGGTTGCTGTTACGAGTGTAGACCTGATGTTCTGAACTCCAAGATAGTTTGGCTGACCTGGAATATTCCTATAGTGTATCTAAATAACATTTGAGATTTCAATAGCTTTACGTATCCCAGCAGATTATGCAATGCTATTATGTTTGATGAAAACACAAAAAGTTATTTGTAGACTTGAAGGACTTCATTATAGGACACTTTGGACGACCCTGGACGTCCCAAAGATTTATAATATTTTCAAATAGACTTCAGATTGGTCCAATACCCAAGTTAAATGCAACGTTACTCGCAGTGTTGCAGATATGGCTGCTATTACGAATGTAGACCTGAAGTTCTGACCTCCAAGGTAATTTGGCTGACCTAGAATATACCTATAGTATAACTCTTAATGACATTTGAGATGTCCAGAGTTTTATGGGGCCCAGTAGATTATATAGTGTTATTATTTATGGCGAAAACACATAAAATTATTCCTGTATATTAGAAGGACTTTATTATATGACAGATAATAATTTGTAGTAGACTTCAGGTTGACCCAGTAACCGCATTTGATTATGCAACGTTTCTCAGTATAGAAGATATGGCTGCTGTTACGAGTGTAGACCTGAAGTTCTAAACTCCAAGGTAGTTTGGCTGACCTGGAATTATAGTGTCTCTAAATGCCAATGCAGATTTCAGGAGCTTCACAAATCCCAGCAAATTATGCAATGCTATTATTTGTGGCGAAAACACATGAAGTTATCCTCGTAGATTTGAAGGACTACATTATATGATAGTTTGGACGACCCTGAATGTTCCAAAGGTTTATAATAATATCAAGCAGACTTCAGATTGGTCCAATAGCCGCGGTTGATTATGCAACGTTACTCAGAATTGCAGATATGGCTACTGTTACGAGTGTAGACCTGAAGTTCGAAACTCCAAGGTAGTTTGGCTGACCTGGAGTATTCCTATAGTGTCTATAAATGACATTGTAGATTTCAAGAGCTTCACGAATCCCAGTAGAGTATGACAAAAACACATAAAATTGTTCTTGTAGATTTGAAGGACTTTACTGCAGAACAGTTTGGAACACCTAGAACATCCCAGAATATAAAACAATGATATTCTTGACGAAGGTTAAATGAATACACATGAACATAACCCATATCCAAATTCAGCTTTTGGAACAACTGGTATATCAATTATTTCATTTCTCCTAACTTCATGGTGTTCAGGATGTTCTAGGTTGTCAGTGACGTCTCAAATTCAAATATTCCCATTTTTCCTTAATAGTGGACTCAATGACCCCTCCGACTCCAAAGGGTTAAACATATATGAGGACTTCCTCTGCCAACGACCACTGCATGTGTATATATCGCTCAGGGCCTCTCCCTGCCAAACATCCCTCATAGTTCACGGACGAACTATAGTAGTCGTCTAGGCTCTACGTATCCAGAGAGGCAACTCTGTCACCATATTGTACAGAGGCACGTGCACGGCTTGGAGCTCCACCAAGAAGACAACTTCTCTATCCCCAATCTCCTAATACCAAACGACCCTCCGGACAGGGTCTCCCAGTAAGGAAGCAATCAATATAATGGGCCCCCGAAACGTAAATTGATTGTCAATAATTTCTCGTTCCTCTATGAGTAGACTCAGGCCCGGATTAAGGATTGTGGGGGCCCCTCGGAGAGATGAGCATTTTGTTTTTCTTTATTTTCGAACAGTATTTGAGCAATATGAAAAATAAAGATAATGTTAGCAACCATGAAAGGGTTTGATGGGGGGCCTAAAATGTAGGGGCCCGGGGCCCTGGCCCCTCCGACCCCCCTTAGATCCGGCTCTGAGTAGACTTCTTCTGCAGCTACTCTGCAGAGTCGTGTTCTCGTGCGTAATAATGCGAACCGAACCGAACCAACCAGCTAGCCATAAGGAACCATCGAACGTGTCAAAAGTCAAACAGCTCGATAAAAACTCGCTCAACAGCAGTAACAATAATAGCACCCAATCTCGAAGGTATTAAAATCAACACCACCAGCACACTGACACTCACCACCAGCCAGCACCCGAAGAAGACAGATCCGTTTTGTTGTAATCAATCAAATCGCTTCTTTCAGCGCGGTGGAATCTGACTGTTTTTTTTTTCGTTGGGCAATTCCTTCATCATTTCGGGGATAATTCCAATCGAGGGGGTGACGTTTACCCCTTGTTATTGTTGTTGCTGCTGCTCGTGGTGGTGCTGTTTCTTCTTCTGGTGCCACAATCGTCATCAGATTCCGCTTGATTCGAGGTTTGTGGTTTTTGCTAATGGGCTTCTTGGCTCTATGGAGGAGCCTTTTTTGCCGTTGTTCTCGCAGTCAGCGCTCGCGCGTTGATGGCCCATTTGTGAAGACTTCTCGCACTCCGTAAAGTGTAGTGAGCCACCAGCAGCAAGCACCACATCAACGATCTAACGTGCGGTGTATGCGGAATTGCCTATAGTAACCAAATATGTATGACGAAATGGAAGTGCGGCGTGGATCTCCGTGCGCGTTCTGCGGGTTCACGGTTGAAACGAAGCCGCGGTGGGATGAAGAACCGGCGCGGTGTCGAGTTCTATGAGCAATTATTGAATTTGGTGGATAATTTTCAAATTGCTAGATGTACGGTGCGTTGTGTTGTGTTGTATTCTGCCGAGATGGTTTGTTTTGATGCGTTTTCGGTATGATTTTGGCGGATGCTTTTTAAGAAATGGCAACATCAGAGGATTTTTTTTTTAATATTTTGTTGTTTTGTTTTTCAAAGGAATCTTTACGGCTTCCTGCTGTTCAGGCATAGAAATTTACGTAAAAAAGTAAAACATTTGAGTAAAGTAGCCTAGAATATAAATAAATAGTATAAAACGAGCTCACCTATCCTTCTGGTAATAGCCCGTTCCTACATGACCCATACACATACTCTATACAACATAATAATCTGTTAGTTTCCAAAGCATATTGAAATAGTTTTCAAAAGATCCAGTGATCTGGGCGGATCGTCCTTGAACTAATTCCCGTAGAACAAAACAGGGAACGCTTCTACTCGACTGAGATTGAATTGCGTGCCGACCCGACCGATTCAGTTCTAGGTAACGCACCTGCTGTTCCCTCTGCTGCGCGCCGCTCGTTCCACAGCCGGCCAGCAGATCTAGAGCCATCAGAGCTAATGCCAGCCTACCGCCAGGCCGCGACTAATAGGCTGTAATTTGCGTTTGTTGTCAATTAAACGGGCACGGTAGTCGGTAAATGGTTTACATACGCGGCGACCGAAGTGGGTATACGACGACGACGGCGACGATGTGTCTCTGTAATTACGCATCCGCAAGTGGTTGCTGGTTTGCTTGTTGCTACTGTTGCTGCTATTTGCTACAAACTAACTAGATGTTGAAGTCCATCTATACAGTACGTTAGTGGGTCTTCGTTTGTTCTCCGCGTGCCATGCGCTACCGCTACGGAAAGAGGCTATCAAAAGTGTGCTTGTACTTAGAGATATGTCGTACGGAGGTGGCCTCCAGTTAAGTGGTATGGTGTTAATTTTATAATTTCAACCTTAAGTACTAAGCAGCGTTGTCCACTGCGGTGATGGGTAAATTACGAGGGAATTTTCAGTGGAGGTGTATGCTTCCGAAGCAGAATTCCGGCAGATTATGAGCCAGGTTAACTGCATAATTATGAGATAATACGTTCATACTACTATATAAAATGGCATATTCACAATACCTCAACAATTCTGAACGACTTTAGTTCTGTTCTGGAGGTCGACCCACTCATTTTTATCAAATGACTAAAATATTAACGCGCACTGAAACGGCAGAAACTAGCAATAGCCAATATCTCAGAAAAATAATATTCAAAAACAATCAAAGTCTTTAACAACAGAGAGATGTTCCTTCTTTTTATCATCTGCACAAAAAACTATTGAAAAATATCCATAGAATTATCAGTTATTCAACAAAAACCTGATTTTTTATTGATTCACTCATACAAAGTGTTAGGCGATTTTGATCAAGTTTATTGCTAATTTCTCATTTTTAATTGAGCGCTAATATTGCTGCCTTATCGAATTCCAACTCTGCCCATCGGCTTAACAACGTGGATGGATATAATGTTGACAATACAATAATTGCATGAAACGAGCTCACCAATTTACATACATCACTCCATCGTTTCATCATGTGAGTAACAATACTCGATGAACACCCATTGCTCAAGCTCGACACCAAGAACATACACTATTGGGCTTCGTGGTCGAGCGGTTAGCGGCGTCAGTCGTTTAGGTGTCTCGTAAGCCTCGGAGTGTGTGTTCGATTTCCGCTCCAGTCGGGGAAAACTTTTCGTCAAACGGAAAATTCTCCACTGGACCATTTGGGTGTTGTCCGTTGTCTAATGTTAGTAATGTTCAGTCTGTGCGGCCTCTGGTCGAAGACGGTGTTAGGGATTGTCCATAAACCACGTGGTCATTTTTCCCTGAATTTTAGACCCCTCTCCCCCACCGTGGTCTTGCGTGGTTTCCTAAAAGGATTCTCTTCAGAATCCTGAAAGGATTCTCTCCAGAATCCTGAGAGGATTCTCTTCAGAATCTTGAGAAGATTCTCTTCAGAATCCTGAGAGGATTATCTCCAGAATCCTGAAAGGATTCTCTCCAGAATCCTGAGAGGATTCTCTCCAGAATCCTGAGAGGATTCTCTCCAGAATCCTGAGAGGATTCTCTCCAGAATCCTGAGAGGATTCTCTCCAGAATCCTGAGAGGATTCTCTCCAGAATCCTGAAAGGATTCTCTTCAGAATCCTGAGAAGATTCTCTTCAGAATCCTGAAAGGATTCTCTCCAGAATCCTGAAAGGATTCTCTCCAGAATCCTGAAAGGATTCTCTCCAGAATCCTGAAAGGATTCTCTCCAGAATCCTGAAAGGATTCTCTCCGGAATCCTAAAAGGATTCTCTCCAGAATCCTGAAAGGATTCTCTCCAGAATCCTGAAAGGATTCTCTCCAGAATCCTGAAAGGATTCTCTCCAGAATCCTGAAAGGATTCTCTCCAGAATCCTGAAAGGATTCTCTCCAGAATCCTGAAAGGATTCTCTCCAGAATCCTGAAAGGATTCTCTCCAGAATCCTGAAAGGATTCTCTCCAGAATCCTGAAAGGATTCTCTCCAGAATCCTGAAAGGATTCTCTCCAGAATCCTGAAAGGATTCTCTCCAGAATCCTGAAAGGATTCTCTCCAGAATCCTGAAAGGATTCTCTCCAGAATCCTGAAAGGATTCTCTCCAGAATCCTGAAAGGATTCTCTCCAGAATCCTGAAAGGATTCTCTCCAGAATCCTGAAAGGATTCTCTCCAGAATCCTGAAAGGATTCTCTCCAGAATCCTGAAAGGATTCTCTCCAGAATCCTGAAAGGATTCTCTCCAGAATCCTGAAAGGATTCTCTCCAGAATCCTGAAAGGATTCTCTCCAGAATCCTGAAAGGATTCTCTCCAGAATCCTGAAAGGATTCTCTCCAGAATCCTGCACGCAGAACTCGATGTACACAGCGCAACGAGTAACTTTCACGCAGCGACCGAAAAGACAAAAGAATTTTCACGCAGATTTGTGTAACACTGGATCAACACAAAAAATGTGCTGATCCGGTGTTACACAAATCTGCGTGAAAATTCTTTTGTCTTTTCGGTCGCTGCGTGAAAGTTACTCGTGTGCTGTGTTGTTTCATTTAAGGGTGTGAAAGGATTCTCTCCAGAATCCTGAAAGGATTCTCTCCAGAATCCTGAAAGGATTCTCTCCAGAATCCTGAAAGGATTCTCTCCAGAATCCTGAAAGGATTCTCTCCAGAATCCTGAAAGGATTCTCTCCAGAATCCTGAAAGGATTCTCTCCAGAATCCTGAAAGGATTCTCTCCAGAATCCTGAAAGGATTCTCTCCAGAATCCTGAAAGGATTCTCTCCAGAATCCTGAAAGGATTCTCTCCAGAATCCTGAAAGGATTCTTTCCAGAATCCTGAAAGGATTCTCTCCAGAATCCTGAAAGGATTCTCTCCAGAATCCTGAAAGGATTCTCTCCAGAATCCTGAAAGGATTCTCTCCAGAATCCAGAAAGGATTCTCTCCAGAATCCTGAAAGGATTCTCTCCAGAATCCTGAAAGGATTCTCTCCAGAATCCTGAAAGGATTCTCTCCAGAATCCTGAAAGGATTCTCTCCAGAATCCTGAGAGGATTCTCTCCAGAATCCTGAGAGGATTCTCTCCAGAATCCTGAGAGGATTCTCTCCAGAATCCTGAGAGGATTCTCTCCAGAATCCTGAGAGGATTCTCTCCAGAATCCTGAGAGGATTCTCTCCAGAATCCTGAGAGGATTCTCTCCAGAATCCTGAGAGGATTCTCTCCAGAATCCTGAGAGGATTCTCTCCAGAATCCTGAGAGGATTCTCTCCAGAATCCTGAGAGGATTCTCTCCAGAATCCTGAGAGGATTCTCTCCAGAATCCTGAAAGGATTCTCTCCAGAATCCTGAAAGGATTCTCTCCAGAATCCTGAAAGGATTCTCTCCAGAATCCTGAAAGGATTCTCTCCAGAATCCTGAAAGGATTCTCTCCAGAATCCTGAAAGGATTCTCTCCAGAATCCTGAAAGGATTCTCTCCAGAATCCTGAAAGGATTCTCTCCAGAATCCTGAAAGGATTCTCTCCAGAATCCTGAAAGGATTCTCTCTCAAGAATCCTGAAAGGATTCTCTCCAGAATCCTGAAAGGATTCTCTCCAGAATCCTGAAAGGATTCTCTCCAGAATCCTGAGAGGATTCTCTCCAGAATCCTGAGAGGATTCTCTCCAGAATCCTGAGAGGATTCTCTCCAGAATCCTGAAAGGATTCTCTCCAGAATCCTGAAAGGATTCTCTCCAGAATCCTGAGAGGGTTCTCTCCAGAATCCTGAGAGGATTCTCTCCAAAATCCTGAGAGGATGGAGTTCTAACTGGTATTACTCCACGAGTATTTCTGGGATTTATTCTGAAATTTCTGGTAGAATCCAACAGGAACTTTTGATGAAATTACGAAGGTAATTCTTCCTAAAGACCATTCTAGAATTGTTGCAGGACTCCTAAGAGCAAGTACTGGAGAATTTGCTGCTGAAAATACTTGAGAAACCGCAGCAATAGTTTTAGGAGAAATTCTAGTAGGAATATCTGATGCAACTCTAAGACATATTTCTTAAGGAATCATTGAAGAAATGCAAAGTTCAATACCTTTCCTCAATTCAAAAAGTGATTCATGGTTTTCTTCTAGAAATGGCTTATTTTTGACACAGAATATCTCAGAATGGCGCAAGCCGATTTTTTAAATCTTCAATTCTTGTTCAAAATATCTTATTCTCATTTTTCAATAGTGAGAAAACGAAAAAGGTGTTTTTTGTTTAAAGCAATTAAATTATTTAAAAAATATGGATTTTTTTAAAGAAAAAGGCTCCAAGTACGAACATATAAGGGATACGTGTCTGTCGTTTTCGGCAAAAATGTGTGATATTAAAAGTATGAAAAGTGTTCAGAACAATGTATTCCGAAAAAAATCTACCAATCAAAACATATTGAAAGAAAACCGTTGCTTCTAGGGATTTTCAATTCCTGGTCGAAATTCCTCATTTTCAAAATTATTTCAATCGCTTCAAACTAACAACACATTTTTCGTTTTCTCACAATTGAACGATGAAAATATGATCTTTTGAACAATACTTAAAGATTTGAAACGGGCTTGCACCATTCTGAGACATTGAGTGTCAAAAGTAAGCCATTTTTAGAAGAAACACCTGAATTACTTTTTAAAATCAGGACATAGAACTTTGCTGTCTTTGGAAGAAAGATTGCGTATTAAATACACTAAAACAGCTTGGAACAAAGTGCTTACGAAAAATCAATGTATAGAAATTTATTGATTTTTTTTCTAGTGTCACCCTATTTTTTTTTCTTAAAAAAATAATATCTTTGAAACCATAAGAGATAGCAATATGGTTTCTTCGGCAAAGTTGTTCCGAATAAAGTGCCTTTCAACTTTGTAGATCATTTCATTACTCTATATGGACACAACGAAAAGATGACATTGTGATATTGACATCCATTTAGTCCGCTCTAATTTCACATTTGGAAAAAATGTTCAAAACATATGAAGAAACTTTCCGGAGATGGCATACAGCTAAAACTAAAAGTTTAGACTTAAAAACTTTTATTCACTTAAATACGGCTCACGGACCATTGTGCATTGCAGATAAATCTCTGCATGAATCCTTGAAAGGATATGTGAAACAGTGGCGTAGCCAGAAATTGTCTCTGGGAGGGGTTTTCAACGGTCAATGATACCTTTTTTATTTTATTCTTAATCACTTAACCTAATGTACAGCTCTATTGTCCACTGGGGCACTACGTGAGCAATTTCAATTGACAGCTGCACTTACATTTTTGTACAGCGCCTTGATTCTATTCTACTTTATCGAACTGGTTGCCTGTCTGCTGCTTTCACTTCTTCTACTTTATACCTAGTAGAATGATGAGCACAAGGATGATGATGGATGGCCGTTGTTCCTTTCCAGTCCGATTGGGGGTCCATTATGAGAGTAGCAGTTCGCCGATGTCCAGGTATCCGGGTCCGTTTGAGCCATGGGGCTCAGAAGAGGGTCAGTGTCAGTTGCTCTCGGGGGAAAAGCAACTGACGAAAAATTGCAAGTGCCGGGGCTGGGAATCAAACCCATGACCATCCGCACATGAAGCGAACGTGTGACCAACTACGCCACGGGCCCCGGCTACCTTTTTTATTTGACACTTTCAGTTTTTAATCAATAATGAGCAATTGTATTTGTAGTTTGAAAATAGCGGCGTAACCAAAAAATTTTTTTTTTTTTCGTCTCGAAGCGCTTTATACTGAAAGTTTGTTCCCTAAACACCCCCCCTCCCGTGGCTACGCCAGTGATGTGAAGGTATTCTTGGAGAAATCTTTGAAGCAATCCCAACAAGAATATTTACAGGAATCCCGTCAGGTATTTGTGGAAGAGTTCCAAGAGAATGTTTTCAAATATCTCTTGCATTGTCTCCAAGAATGCCTGTTGGGTTTCTCTATAGAAGTTCCTACTAAAATCGCTGAAGAAATACAATCAAGGATCATTTCAGGGAGTCCAGATTAAGTTTGTTCAGGAATTATTCCTGGGATTTGTCAAATGATTTCTCCAAGAATGTCGTCGTGAATTCCTTCCTACAGGATTTTTTTCAAAGATACTTTCAAATATTGCTCTCGAAGTTGCTTCAGAAATTCCACCTGTGATTCTTCCAGAAATTTTACAAGAATTATTCCTTCTGCAATTTTTCCAAGGTTTCTTCCTAAAATTCTTCGATTCATGCATGGATTTTTTCAGGAATTCAGTACTCCTTCTGCAAATCCTCTTCAGATTTTTTTTTTTGGAACTACTGCTGGAATTGATCCTGGACTGCAGCTAGGATCCCTCTACATATTTCTGGTAGGAATCCTCCTCTATTTTTCTAGGTTTCCCATCCGGGAATTCCCGCGAGAAAAGTAATAATTGTAGATATTCCTGCAGAAAATACTTAAGAAATCTCAGCAAGTTATTTTTGTAGGAATTGCTGAAAGAATCCCAGTAACGACTGGAATACAAAGAGCTATTCTTAGAGAAATCCTTGACAAATTCTCTGAAGAATTCTTAGCAAGAATTTCTGGAAGAACTTCAAGAGATTCCCTTGAGGAATGCCAGGAGGAATTTTCGAAGGCGCCCAAGTAGGCATCCCAAGAAGAATTTTGACAGAAATTGCTGGATAAATCTTTTGAGAAATCAGCTTTGAGAAATGTCTGATGGGATTCTGCTGGAAATTTATGGGATTACTTACTTATTTACTTTCAGTCCTGAACCCATGGTGGGGCAGAGGGCCGAATTGAAAGATCTTCATCGTGGAAGATTTTCCGCCATTGCAGCCAGGTAAAATTTCTGTCGACTTCCTCTACTGCGTTCCAGAATTTCTGACGCTATCGACTTTTGATGACATCGACGATGGAGCTGAACGTTGAAGATCCAGTTGTGAGGCCACCATGCACGAATTTTATACCGCAGGCATCTATTGATAAAGAACTGCAGCCGTTGAGTGTTCTCCGCTGATACACACCAAGTTTCACTGGCGTACAGCAGCACAGATTTTACGTTCGAGCTGAAAATTTCCATACATTTCTTAAACTAGCAAAGGCAGCCCTCTCGCCTTATTGATCTGTGCACCTATCTTGAAGTCATTTAGGTGCTTCATGGTAATGGGCTGTCACGATCAATCGCTCCTACCAGGATCTCTTCGATTACCGGTTAAGGATTACTTTGCAGAGGACTTTGAGAACGATGCACAGCAACATGATACCCCACCAATTATCGCATACAGTCAGGTCACCTTTTTAGGCACCTTTACTAAGTCGTTTTGCATCCAGTCGACCGGAAACGTTGGGGTTTCCCACACACTTGAAAATTCTGAAATTTGCACGAGACAGCAACATCAAAGAACGGAAACATTTCCAAGACTGATTCACAAGCTGGACTCAATTTTACACGCATCATGTAACATGTAAGTCCTGGTTGGATGCGTTAGATGTCAACAAATCCACTTTACCAGAAACGAAGAATCAGTAGTATATTCATCAGCCCCCTTCTAACTCGGTGAAATAGTCGAGAGGTAAGAGATGTGGCTCACAATCAGCAGGTCCTGAGTTCGAATCCAGGCATATCAATATTTTACTTTTATATGTTTTATCTATCAGATCGGTTCTAGCGATTGCTAGACGCTTAGAAAATATTAGTCCTGGAAGACGTAAATTTACCTGTTTTGACTTCTAAATTTGTGTCTTTGACGCTCGTATATGTCAGGTTCAGGACACCTAAAATTACATGATTTTTTCTTGGTGTGCATATGTTACAGAATAATTGATGCAGCAGTTGTGCAGATACTACGGGGTCAGCTTCGAGCATCTCGGCTGATATGCGATCGATCCCCGGAGCCCTGTTCGATTTCATGCTACGGATGGCTGTCTCTTTGTCTTGCAAGGATGGAGTTTCGGTGTTGACACGGGTAATGCGTCGAACGCTTGGCGGATCATGCTGAGATGTTGATGGCGTGGCCGACATTTGAAAAAGGTTTCCAAAGTGCTCGAACTAGCGTTTCCACTGGTTAGCCGGGTCGGTCAATAGCTGTCCAGATGTGTCTTTCACGGCGGCGTCGTAACATTCGTAAAGGAGACGAATGTCGTCGGTATTTGCGGCTTTCTCGCCTTCGTCGGCTAGGGAGTCCGTCCACGCTCTTTTGTCTCCCTCCTACATGAGCGCTTCACTACCTTCTCAAGAGCCGAATAGCGCTGACGGACTACGGCTTTGGCTCTTCGTGATTTCGCGCGCTCTATCGCGGCTTTGGCGTTCCTTCGCTCCTCACCCAAATCCTCCTAGCTCACCCAAATTATTCTCGCCGATGGCGATGAAGGCGTTCTTGATGGCAATCCATTGATCTTCTACGCTTCCATCTTCCGGATTATCCGCAGAACGGTTCTCTAGCTCATCGACGAAGGACCTTTTCACCGCAGCGTCTTCTAGTCGGCGTGTGTTGAACCGGCACCTGATTTTCTCCTCCTGTCGATGGATGCCCGCAATGCGCAGCCGGATCTTGCCGATTAGGAGATGATGGTTCAACGCAATGTCGGCGCTACGTTTGTTCCGCGCAAACAACTCACCGTTCTCGCTCATTTATCTGAGATTATGACGTCCCATGACGTGATGATAGTCTGAGTTGTCCGAACCAACTTTTGCGTTGAAGTCGCCCATGAGGATCTTGATATCACTTTTCGGAATCTTATCCACGACACCATTCAGTTGACTGTAAAAGTTCTCTTTGGCTTGCAATTCGGCAGCATCGGTTGGCGCGTAACATTGGATCATGGTAAGGTTTCGAACTCGTGTTCTGAATCTGGCTACAATTATCCTCTCATTAATAGGTTCCCACTTCATGAACGCAGCGTGGTCGTGAGCGCTGAGCAGGAAACCAACTCCACGGTGGCGAGGAGCATGTTAACCTCGTAGGCCAGAGTATAGCAGAATTGGCCCGACGTCAATCTGTGTTCTCCAAAATTCGGCCAACAGACTTCGCTCAGTTCTAGGATCTCAAGCTTCATACGGCATGCCTCATTGGCCAGTAGTGCGAGTTTTCTCTACTGGGCTAGGGTTAATACATACATTCCAAGTTCCAATTCTTGTCCGTTGTTTCGCGCTAAAAGTCGTTGCCGTTGAATCAGTTCGTAATCTTACTTTTTCGGCTTTTGTAACGGTTTTTGGGTTTCGGGGACAGTAGGTTGTTGGCCTAAGGTCCCCTTTCTATCGTGGTGGACTGCCACCTCAGGTATATCTTCCAGTGGAGGAGCATTCCACATTCAGTCGCTGGATGCCAAAACAGACGCTTTTTGAACCAAACTTCCTTGGTGAACAGACGCTCGGGACGTACCTCCTGAATCTAGCTGAAGTCAGAAGGATAACAGTGCTCATGCTGCACTACCTAGTGGCAGAATTTTAAACCATGTGGCTCATTTTTCATGGGCCTTTGTCATACTGATCTACTTTGCCCTAGGATTCTGAGCTATTGGATTTCAAAAGTTTGAATCTTCATTGGATATCGTTTGACTTATTCGTCTATAACGTAGTTCAGCAGCCTTATTTTAAATTGTGATGGCGCTCTTGGTGATAATTGTAGAAAAGAACAGTAATCTACAAGTTTGTCGAACATCTCATTTTGCTTCTGAATTGAACTGTAGATGAATTATTCAAAAGATTGGCAGGTGTTCGAAAATATCCTTGCATCCATGAATCTAGACAAATTGTTCAATTTAGATACTACAATTGGCAGTTGGTTGCATTTAGTTCCTAAATTCCGCAATAAGTGTTGATAGATCGTGACATTGATTACAATCAAACGATTGGCATCTGATGCAGACCGGGTCACGGCAAAGTACCAACCAGACACTGAAAGACTGTTCCAGCAAGCGACGAACCTTGACCCAGCACAAGGTCCATCGGTGCCGGTGACGGTGGTGGTCAGTGGAATGTAGGTACCAACACGCAGTCCACCGAATCATAGAACCGTCCGTGCTCAAAAATAAGACCTCGAACTCCGCATAGTTACCGGCAGCTAACGCACGCGGTCCAATCTCCCCCAAAGGGGGAGGGCAGTTGAACGGTTGAACACAGTAGCCGACAGTAGCGACTACCGCATTATTACATCTCTATACACAAGCGACAACCCTACGTCGTCGTCGGCGGACAACGCAGGAAACTGCTGCCGCAGCGCGTACCCCTCAATATTGGCGAGTCGTGCGGTTGTTAAACATTTAGCAGTGCTTGTGCTACATGTGCGTTTCGAATACATAGTGGAACGTGAAAAAAAATACTGCCAAATGACCTTCACCGTTTGAAAATTAGAGAAAATAATATAGAATTATTTTCCCCGCAGCGTCGCGTCGCATCCCTTCGGGTGCGGACTTGTGTCGCATTGTTGCTACCGCGTAGATATGTCGCATTCTCCTGCTTTGTGTCTCTTTCTATCAGCTACCGCCCCCTCCGGGGGTGAACTTGACTGTTTCTCCGTTACGCGGGTTCAGCCCGCCTTCTTCGATCGTCGCCTCCACTGCGGTGCACTGTAAGAAGTTTTAAAAACAATCTAAGATAACCTGGAAACAACAATTCCTATAGATGAGTATCGTGCGTAGATGTTCCAAAAAAAACTGCCCCACGCGATTCCTCTTGGTCATTTCGGTTGAAATAAGAGACACAAATTCAAACACGTTTTGTGTAATATGTCGCGTTATATAATTATTTTTTTTTCTGTGCACATCACTAGTTAATATGAGCTTTCCGAAACAATTATTCGCGGATCCGCAGTATTATCAACCTCAGCTCGTAGCTAATGGACAGCCATCAAAACTCAAGCGAGTAATTACTGGGGTGTCATCCGGATTCAGATTCGCTCCTATAGGTTCTCTTGGGCACAACCTGTAATTTTGGCGTCCCTCCCGAGTTGAGCCTTGATGCCCAACCAGCAATCGATCTATCGATTCCCTGTTGAAACCTAATATCCCCTCATCCAACAGTCCAAAACAATTTCCATCTAGTCGTCATAGTAGGAAGCTTTTAATCGTCCATCAAAACAAACCAAAAGCACGAACACGCACACCGCCTACTCTGCGCCGGCACCGGCAGTGATGTCGTGTGCTGTGCTGAGAACCATTAGGTAGTAGACAACCACCGCACCGCAGCTAATAGATTTCCTGTTTGTTTACCCCCCCATTCCTATCTATTTCACAGTCCCGCGTTCCGCTGAGCCGGGCCGTTTCGATGGAACAGCGCTTTCAGGATCTGGCCAATCTGCTCAGCTTTCCGCCGGGGATGGGCGTCGGCATGGGGGTGGCCGATATGCCTCCGGCGCACCCGCACCCGCACTACCCGCCGCACTACTCGTACCAGGTGAGTACCTCTCTACACTACTTAGTCTACACTACGGGATTTTGAGGGTGGGATGCGTATACGGGGTATTGACTATATGGAAGGTGAAGTGATGAATTATGATCGGGTGAACATAAAAAATCAAAAAGGTGTATATCTCCACATAAGCTCCTGAGCACCTCCAGATAAATCTACGAAATTCCTCAAGAAAATGTTATTGAAGACCTCCGAGAAAACTTCTAGATGGAAACTTCAAGAAGAGGCTTCTCGGCAGATTCAGCATAAACCACCATAAGAAGCCTCTGAACACCTCCAAAATAAACATCTTTATACATGCAGAAGAGGCTGTTGAATACTGTGGAAAGAGGTCCTCATTTTGAAATTCCTCCAGGAAAAGCTTTTAGAGGTCTTTAGAAGCGCCTTCAGGAGTACTCAAGAAACCTTTTCTGAAAATTTTTAAATATTTTTCTTGTTGTCTCCAAAACTCGGCGGATGTGTCAAAGTATTAATCTAGAGGCGTTCTGGTTAGACCAAAATTATCGGATTTTTCTTCTGGAAGAGTGTTCTGGATACCTCCAGAAGAGGCTTCTAGATACCTCCAGAAGAGGCTCCTAGATTCCTGGATGCCTTCAGAAGAGGCTTCTGGATACTTCCAAAAGAAGCTTTTAAATACCTGGATATCTACAGAAGAGTCTACTGGAAACCCGAAGAGTCTACTGGAAACCTTCAGGCTTCAGGATACTTATCAGAAGAGACTTCCGGACACTACCAGAGGAGACTTCTGGATACCTCCAGAAAAGTGTTCTGGATACCTCTAGAAGAGGCTTCTAGATACTTCCAGAAGAGAATACCTCCAACAGAGGCTTTAAATACCTCCAGAAGAGGATCTGGATATCTACAGGAACGGCCACTGGAAACCTCCAGAAGAGGCTTCTGGATACCTGCAGAAGAGGCTTCTGGATACCTTCAGAAGAGGCTTCTGCATACCTCCAGAAGAGTGTTGTGGATCCTCCATAAGAGGATTCTGGATACTTCCAGAAGAGAATGCCTCCTAAAAAGGCTTTAGAATATCTCCAGAGGAGGCTTCTGGATACCTACAGAAACGTCTACTGGAAACCTCCAGATTAGACTTCTGGATACCCCCAGAAGAGGTATCTAGATACCTCCAGAAGAGGCTTCTGGATACCTCAGGATCTGAGAAGTTTCTTATCATTACCGCAGTATAATTCATATGGAGTCCTTTGTTATTGCTAGATATCTATAGAAGCTTCTTCTAGAGGTCTCCGGAAGATTCTTTGGCAAAAGTCTCATCTATAGGTTTTCTGAATCCATTAATCGAGGCCTCCAGAAGACCTTTGACCCCTCTTATAAAGGTATTCAGAACACTTTCGGGTTAAAACATCAATCCCACCTCCCGTTCCACGCACGGCCATACTGAAAGCATTGTACATTTCTTCTAAAGATCTCCAGAAACCGCTTTTGGGGGTAGAACAGTCTTCCAGGCGAGACATATTGACTCTTCCAAAACAGACTTTTGACCGCTTCCTCAAGAAGCTTCTGGCCACTTCCAGAAGAGCAATCTGGACACTTCAAGAAGGTATTTTTTTTTACATTTTGAAGGCCTCCAAAAAAGAGTTCTGGTTGCTAGCCTCAAGAAGAGAGTTCTGGATACCACCAAAAAGACTTCTATATACCCCGAGAAGATGCTGATAGATATTTCAAAAAAAAAAGCCTTTTCACACCTTCAGAGGAGCCTGCGGGATGCTCTCAGAAGGGCTTTCTGAATTGCTCCATATGAAGTTACTAAATACCTCCAGCAGGAGCTTCCGGAGGTTCTTTTCTGAAGATCTCAAGAAGCCTTTTCTGAAAGTTTTCAAAATATACTTCGTGTGGTCTCCACAAGTAATTGCAAGGTCTAATTTAAAGTTCTTGAGTCCTCTTATGAAGTTTCCTGAAATCTTTTTCAAAGGTTCTCAAGCCTCTCTTGACTTACCAGAGCTCTTGTTCTGGAGGTTCCTTGGAGTCTCTCCTGGAGATCTTCAAAGCTACTTCTAGAGATCCCAGAACATTTTTCCGGAGATTTGCAGAAGCTTCTTATATAGGTCTTCGGAATTCATTTGTCAAGGACTGCAGTTGATTCTTTCGGAGATCTCCAGGATCCTCTTCTAAATGTATCCAGAAACCATACTGGAGGTATCAAGAACACTTCCAGGAGAGGTTTTTTCGACATTTTCAGAAAAGGTTCAGATTCGATTAAAGGCGTTTCAAGGCATTTCTGGCCGTTTCAGGAGGTTTCAGAGGATTCTAAGGGAGCTTCACAGGCTCTCAGATGAGATTCACGGGGATTTCAGAGGCGTTTTTGAGAAGTTTCAAGGCATTTCAATGCGGTGTTTCAGGAGGTGTCAGAGGGAGTTTAGGGTCTCACAGAGGTTTCAGGGGTAGATCAGAGGCGTTTCAAGAGCGCTGAAGGGCATTTCAGAAGGCTTTATATGATCTTCAGGGGGATTTACAGGCTCTCTCTGGTGGGTGCGAGCTAAGCGCCTAGCTCCCGGGGAGCTCGTCTCATGCGCTGCGTGAGCTGTTGGTATCTAAGGTGAAAAACAACTTCTTGGTAACGAAGAACCTCAACAACTTTTTTCCGTACACAACTCAAGTGTCTGGTTGGTCTATACGATATGACTAGGGATTCTCAATGCAAAAGTTAAGGTTTCAATTCTCGTTCCTTTAGGAAGTTTTTGTCGTGAAATTTTCTAATTTAATCAGCGCATGAGACGAAGCTCATGAGACACATCTTGAGAAAAATGAGGCGCATAACTTTCAGTCTCAAAATGTACAGAGCTCCTAGGAGCTCGCTTGCCATGTGTCTCCCGTACATGGGACTTCAGCACGTGTACATCAACTCTGCTCTCAGCTGAGCTGCACGGGGGTTTCAGAGAAGTGACAAAGGCATTTCAAGGCATTTTAATGCGTTTTACGAGATTTAAGAGGGATTTCAAAAGGGCGGGGCGGTTCATGGCATTTGAATGCGTTTCGAGTCGTTTCAGAGCGTTCCAGAAGGTTTAACCCTTACGAGACGCATGGGTCACATTAGCCTAGCCGTGAAAACCTACCTTTACAAACGTGTTCTATACCAGTGATATTGCATCCAGAAAGGCGAAAATACCGTCTCCAATCAAATAAGATATGTTTGGGAGATTTCACAGGCTCTCATGTGATTGTCACGGGGGTTTCAGAGACTTTTAGAAGCGTTTCGATGCGTTTCGTGATTACTCCTGTAGATGCGAGTTCTTAGAAATACCCAGACATACATTGAACTCACCATTCGACAGCATATAGTTGCATGAGGCTGTAAGATGCATAAATTTCCCCTCTCCCCTTCATCTCTCATCCCTGTACACGTAAAAGGTTTTTGGATAGCTCCACAAGAGACTTTTGGATACTTGCTCCAGAAATGCTTCTGGATAGCTCCCAAAGGAGCCTCTGGATACCTCCAAAAGAAGCCTCTGAACACCACCACAAGAAGCCTCTTTATACTTCTGGAAGAGGCTGCTGGGTGCTTTCGAAAGAAGTTTGTGGATAACGCCAGAAAAACCTCCAGAAGAAGTTTCTGAAGGAATGTAGAAGCCTCTTCTCAAACTCAAGAAGACTTTTCTGAAAGTTTTCAAAATAAATTTCTCCGGTAACATCCCAAAAGCCTAATCTAGGAGTCCTCTGGTTCTAAATTCCCAGAAGCCTCTTCGAAATTTCTAGAAATCTTAAATAAATATTTTTGTTTAAGGCTTCTGCTGAAGGTTTCTCGTTTTTTAGGTATCAAGCTGTTTTTTAGGTATCCAGGAGTCATCAGAATTGTCTTCTAAAGATCTCCAGAAACCTCTTTTGGTGCTACACCTCCAGAATAGTGTTCTGACATTTCCAGAGGAAACAAGGTCCTACGAAGCCTTATCTAGAGGTCCCCTGATTAGAGGTTCCTACAAGCCTCTTCTGAATTAGAGGAAATCTTCTAAGGGCCTCTCTAGGAGGTCTCCAGTAGTCTGTCGTTATTTCTGGAGGTATTCAGATGCTACTTCTTGAGGTATCCAAAAGATGATTCTCTGAATCTATGCCTCGCGACCTGCAAAGTATACTTCTGAAGGTCTCCATGACCTCCTTCGAAAAGTATTCAAAGCCCATTACAATAGACCATCAGAAGCCCCTTCTAGAGATCTGCAATAGCGTCATTTTTTTTTTTAAGAAATACTGCCCGAAAAAGCTTTTGAACTCCTCCTCTGAAAGGTTTTGACACTTTTGACCGGAGGAAATCCTGAAGGATTTCCTGCAGGGATCCTTGGAGTATTTTCTAGAGGAATTCCAAGGAGAGTCTTTGGAGAAATAAATGTGGCAAACTTGGGAGAAATTCCTAAAGGACTCCTTGGAGGATTCCTGGAGAAATCTCTGGATGAATTCCTGGAGGAATTCCTGAAGAATCCCTGGAGGAATTCCTGAAGGAATCATTGGAGGAGTTCCTTTAGGAATCCCTGGAGGAATCTCTGGATGAATTCCTGGGGGAATTCCTGAAGAAATCACTGGAAGAGTTCCTTTATCAATCCCTGGAGGAATTCTGGAGGAATCTATGGGGAAATTCCTGAAGGAATCACTGGAGGAATTCCTTTAGGAATCCCTGAAGGAAATCCTGGAGGAATCCCTGGATGAATTCCTGGAGGAACCTCTGGGGGAATTCCTGAAGAAATCACTGGAGGAGTTCCTTTATGAATCCCTGGAGAAAATCATGGAGTAATTCCAGGAGGAATCTCTGGAGTTATTCTTGTAGGAATCTCTGGAGGAATTTCTGTAGGAATTCCTGGAGGAATCTCTGGGGGAATTCGTGAAGAAATCACTAGAAGAGTTCCCTTAGAAATCCTTGGAGGAATCCTTGGTGGAATCCCTAGAGGAATTCCTGTAGAAATTCATGTAGGAATTTCTGGAGGAATCTGCAGGAATTACTAAAGGAATCTCTGGAGGCATTTCTGGAGGGATTACTGGACGGAACACTGGAGGAGTTTCTTTAGAAATCCTGGAGGAATTTCTGTAGAATTCTCTGAAGGCATTTCTGGGGGAATCTCTGGAAGAATTCCTGGAGCAATGTCTGCAGGAATCTCTGGGGGAATTCGTGACGGAATCACTGGAAGAGTTCCTTTAGGAATCCTTTGTGGAATTTCTGGAGAAATCGCTGGAGGAATTTCTGGAGGAATCTCTGGAGGAATTTCTGTAGTAATCTCTGGTGGAATTCCTGTAGCAATTCATGTAGGAATTCCTGTAGGAATTCCTGCAGGAATCTCTGAAGGAATCTCTGGTGGCATTTCTGGAGGAATCTCTGGAGGAATTACTAGACGGAACACTGGAGGAGTTCCTTTTGGAATCCCTGAAGGAATCTCTGGGGGAACTCCTGACGGAATCACTGGAGGAGTTCCTTTAAGAATCCCAGAAGATAATCCTGAAGGAATCCTTGGAGGAATTCCTGTATTAATCTCTGGAGGTACTTCCGGAGGATTCTCTGGATGAATTCCTGGAGGAATCTCTGGGAGAATTCCTGAAGGAATCAATGGAGGAATTCCTAGAGGAATCCCTGGATGAATTCCTGGAGGAATTCCTAAAGTAATGCCTGGAGGAATCTCTGGGCAAATTCCTGAAGCAAATACTGGAAGAGTTCTTTCAGGAATCCGTGGAGATAATCCTGGAAGAATCCCTAGAGAAGTTCCTGTAGGAATCTCTGGAGGCATTTCTGGAAGAATCTCTGGATGAATTTCTGTAGAAATTCATGAAGGAATTCCTGTAGGAATTTCTGGAGGAGTTCCTGGAGGAATTTCTAGAGGAATCTCTGGAATCTCTGGAAAAATCCCTGAAACTCCTGGATGAATTGCAGATGGAATCTGAGAAGGAATCTGAGATGGAAAACCCAAGATACCAAACCCAGAGAAATCTCTGATAGAATTCCTGGTGAAATCACAGATAGAACTCCTAGAGATTTCCCAAATTAAATTCCTGGTGAAATCCTTTGTAGATGGATCCTCCTGTAGATGGAACTGCTAGAGTCATGTAAGTCAAAATAAATTGGGAATCATCATCTTGCGAAGAATTCCTCGATGTTTCCTCAACCATTCCCTCTATGAAGCTTATCAATCAACTACTAATCACAGATAATTTTCTGTTCTGAAAAAAATGCACTTTTGACCCTCAAAACAGGGGTAATTAGCTGCATAGACGCGATCGCAAAAGAAATCCTAAAACAGAAGCGTCGATCCATTACTGATATTAACTTTTTTGCGCCCATTCCCCTCAAATATTCTAATGAGCCTTGACGCGGGAGTTGAACCACACTGAACCCTCAATTCCGAGGGATGCATTTGTTAGCATCCGTGTGTCCTCCATCCTGCCCTGAAGCTGAACTCCCATCTACAGCAGAGACGATATCCGGACACGATTCCGCCGCTGCTGCGACCCCTCTAATTGGGCGCATATGTTTTTAGCCACCTCAGAGTTCACCAAACCAGGATTGGAATTCAATTACGGTTGCCTTCGATTACCAGCCAACCAACCAGCCAGCCACTGACTCGCTTTTTTTTCGGTCATCATTGAAGTTAATTGATTTGCGCATTTGCGCGAAAATATTCAACGCCGATTGATTGGAAAATTACCAAGTGGTGGTCGTCCGAGTCGTCGGCGTACCGTACATAGTAGGCATGTGGAGTACGTGCGGGCGCGGTTGCGCCCGGCTACTTGATCTCAGTTACAAATTCCTACTCGCGTTTATCACTTCATTACGACGCAACGGTGATGGAACAGTAGCAGGCCATGAAAACGCAACAAAGGATTCCCCCGTCCCAATGATAGGGTTTTAAAAGCACCAATTGGGTCTGTTATGGGGTTTTTGTTTCGAATGTGACCTCGTGGGGTCACATCGCTTCGTGGGGGCAGCAGCTGGATTGCTTTGTTCACTATTGGAGATGATCGGGCAATAATTCACAGAACACAGTGCATTATCGTTGCAATACGGTTTTTATCCATCTTTTTGTTTCGAGCGATAATTAGGTTTCAATTGTTTTTATTTCTCATTTTTTTTTCTTTCCGCAGGCTAACGGTGCCATTCCACAGCATGGTCAGTACCACTCGCATGCCGTACTGCAAAACGCCTCGCTGGCGGACATTGGGCCGACCCAACCGTACTATGCGCCGAACCTGGGTTCGGCCGTAGCCAGCAGCATGCACCTGACCAACTCGACGTCGGAGACGGACGCCGGGGCTACCGGGTACAAAATGGATCACGAGATGATGTATTATTCGGTAAGTTACTTATGCCAAATTTCAACCCTATTCATGTAAGAAATGTTACTTCATCGAGACGTTCTCATTTTACTCGCACCAGCACGCTATGCCACAAAAGTTTGTCCAAATTTTGAAATCTGTGTTGCGGTAAACGTATCAATAGTGGTGCTATTAGTAGCTCCTTGTAGTGCAACAAATGAATAAAATTGATAATACCATAATAAAAATAAAAAGTCTGAAAATGTGATTCGATAGTTTCCCATTTAAATTCGCTAGAAAAAATGTAAAAACCATCGTTTACTTCAGTTTATTTTTTTCTAATAAACCACTTGCACCATCTATAGGTATACGGTTCCTATTATGGTGATTGAATTTAACATTGGTTCCTATAGTGGTGCTCCCCGTTGAATTCTTATAGGATCCACCACTATAGGAACACTACCATCACTATAGGTGCAAAGGAGCAAAAAGGAAGAAAATAATGGTATAAAATAGGTTTTTTTATCACTCCTGAATACAATACTGAATTATTGGCATTAATTACGTATAATGCATCTATTAAAAATTATATTTGCGATTTTTTTTAGTCTTAATTTTTTTTTAATATTCAACTCTTTCATTATTTTTTAAGTCCTTCTGCACTGATAATCTCAACAATTCCCTTAAAGTCATTTCTAGTGAATTCTACCCCAAAACTCATTAATGTAGATATTTTTGGAAGATCTCTTGAAAGCCTTGTCAAATTCACAATTAATTCAATAATGATCTCCTGGATTAACCCTCACCAGAACATTTCTTAAATAAAATTCTGCAGAAAGTCACTAAGAAACTAAAAGAAGTTTCAAATATTCGTGATTTAGAAAAAGTCAGCCAATATCTTCAAAAGAAAAGAAAAAAAATATGGCATTTCGGATTGGGGCCTAGCAGATAATTACACTTTTTAAGATTTTTGGCGAATGTCTCTTAACCTTCTATCACATTCCAAATTAAATTCTTGTTAGATGATTGCTACATCGAACTTTGAAGTATATATGAGTATTAACATTTGTAGTATTCACTGAAAAGTTCTTGGTGGATTTCTTGTAATTCCGGAGTGGTATTTTGTCAACTTTTCGATAGATATTAAGCTGTTGAATTCCTTCAGGAGCAAAGTAAGTCCTTCGTAGTTAAAAGTCGATTGCTGTTGGGTGATATTCTTGATGAATTCAGAATGATCCAAATTCTAACAAATTCTTGGTAGTTCAAAAAGAATCGGAAAACCAACAAAGGGTTCATCAATGTCCATCGAACATCCATTCGAAGTTCAATGATCTTTGAAAAACTTTGTAGAAGTATAAAGCATGTCGGGAAATGCTCAACAAACACCGCCTTTGTGGACACTCCATACTGTAATGGTGAATTCGCAGTCCCACATTTTTGTCTTTCCAGAAAATCACCAATTTCCCCTTACGCCCTACTTATGATTTTCAAGCCAACCTTCCACAGATATGCCACTTTGCTAAATTCTACCACTTTGCTAAAAAGAATCTGTAAATGCATGTAGGAATGTTACCGAACATTTTTCTAAATATCCAGTAGGCCGTGGCTAATTTTTCAAAATTTTGTTGAATCCTGGAAATCGTAAGCTGTTCTGGATTTAAATGACATAAAAAAGAAACCTCTGAGTTTGAGCCAAAAATATTGAGATTTAGAGAAGGCGCAAACGCCTCAAAGTTAAATTTTCGAGTTACAAAAAGATGCTTTCACTTTAAGGGGAAACTGGAAGCATTTCCTCGCCTTTTTGTTTTTGATTTTTTATTAAACAACGAAGCAATATTTTCAAAATAGGTTTTCGTACACAGTTAGAGGAACAGTCAAGGTATCTTCTGGATTTTTTTCAGGTGCAAAATGTTTTTCAGTTTTAAGGAAGGAAACCATTTTTGAATAAAATTTCAAAAAAAATGGTTTTTGAAAAATTAATAAAAGTTTTACACCTGAAAAAATTCCAGAAGATAGCTTAATTCATCCTCTAACTGTGTATGAAAACCGATTTTAAAAATAATGCTTTGTAATTTCATAAAAAAAAACAAAAACTAAAAAAATAGGAAATGCGTTCAGTTTTGCCTGAAGTGGCATAGCTTTATAAATTTTCAACCGATTTTCAATCATTTTTAATGAATCACTTTTAAAATGATTTTCGAATAAACTTGCAAAACCTTACTTTTTTTTCAAAGTCACGCAAAATATGATTTTTTTTAAAGATTTTATTTATTTTTCTTGCTTCTTTTTAAAAAAATATCTTTAGGGCTTGATAACTCTTAAACCGCTTGACCAATTTTGTTAGTGTGCTTTTGCAGATGTTTTTGTTGCCTAAGAAAAAGAATGCTGTGAATAAACTGTACCTTCTTAAAAATGATTTTTAACATGGAAAAATATCAAAAACCATTCAAAAACACGTATTCTACAAGAAAAATAAGTATTTTGGCCAAATTTTGATAGCTTTCATGCATAGTTTTAGGCTTAAACTTGAAAATTTACTCTAAACAATGATTAGAAGCATAAAACTTTAATTTTATAAAACTTTCAATATTTTCATTATCTAAACAAACGAAAATTTTGTTTTGAAAAAAAAAAATCCACTGTGTTCCAATATCCCTAAATATGATGCTTAGTATCTGTTTATAAGTAAAAACTGCCAAATAATTGCCAAACTCCAGTTTTACATGAAAAAAAAATCTAGTTTTATGGCTAATTTTGGCAGTTTTTGGTAAAAAGTATAATAAAAATGAATATTTTGACGAATGCAGCAAACTAGGCATTTAAATTGCAAGCATCTTTTTATAACTCGAAAAATCAATTTTGAGGTGTTTGCGCCATCTCTTCATCTCAATATTTTTGGCTCAAATTCGAAGGTTTCTCTTTTTATGATATTTGAATCTAGAAGGGTATACGAATTCCAGGTTTCAACAAAATTTTGAAAAATAAGCCTCAACCTAATGTACATCTATTTTCCATATTTTCCATTCCATTGACCCACTCATGCTTGATTGTAAACATTGTACTAAAACAACAATTCATCGCACATAAATTCAAATAATACATTTGAATTATATTTGCCGTACTAGCACATATTCACGATCCAACTATTAGATTTTATATGCAACCTTGCGTAGTTACTCGAAGTTACCTCTCAAAAATAGCAATGCAAGGCTTAACAATCCTTGCACTCGTACTGCACGATCTGTATCCTATTCTGTTCAAGTATGGACAAACCTATGTCATATTGCATTGGCTCGATTGTCTCAACAAATGCAGATTGCGGCATTGGCATTATTGTTACGCGATGATTGTAATTTTATTTAGTGGATTTTTGACAAATTGTTATGTGCATCCTTTGAAATTGATAGACGCTTTTTTCAATATAGTACACCGTTTAAAAAAAACAAACTCATAAATACGTTGTTCATGGAACGAACTCACCGGGTTCTCAATTGCAATCGTTGAAAACTAAGCCTCGAGGATCCCTTAACCCTAATAAGATTTTGGGGTCAATACGACCCAGACAGGCTCGCTGAACGTGCGCTACGTCATCGTGGCTCGAAAATCCTCCTGCTCCAACGTAACAAAACACGTCACCGATCTCGAAAATGGTGTATATTTTCCACAACTATATTGAATGAACTGGTTTTCAATATCGAAAATTAGCAAATAAAGCTGAATAGCTAACTAACCCTGGTCTAGAACTTTTTAGGGAAATACTGACTTAATTATTGGCAGTTACTTGGAACAAGAATTCTACCGTATATTGCTATGACTGAGTTTTTCGATTCATACTAAGAACTCTTGCGGGTAGTATATTTATGACATCCTAGACCGGACTAAAGTTCATTTGGAGTGACCGGACTTTTTTCATGGGATAGCAACTTTCAGTTAACTTCCAAAGGAATTCTATGATTTCAATTCACTCTGCTAAAACAAGATTCTTGAAAAAAAGTGACTCTAAACTACCTACTCGGAAGTTTTCTGGCGAGATTTTTGATGGATTTTAGATAGATTCTTGGCAATATACTTGGTAGATTTCTACAAAGATTTGTGAAGAATCTCTGGTAAGGTCATAGAAACTTCCTATCGAGATCTCTAGAAGGTTACTGGTTACATCCCTAGCAAATTATATACGAAGTCTTTTTCATATTTTTGGAAGATTCCTACCAACATACTTAGCTGATTCCAATAGGGATCTATTGCAAATTACTCTTCCCAGAGGCGAGCTCCTGCTCCTTACAAGAGATTCCCAAAGTCGTAGATCTGACAAGCCTATGTAGCCTTGTTGCGCAAACCAATACAAAGGATTCGCATATAAACTGCGTAGACTTTTTGAAGGGAGAGGGAGGTCTGTCAGAATTCAACTCTCTATGGTATAAATAGAGATAGAGCTTATTGAAGTTTCTGATTTCTTCTTGGCTGACTGATTCAACTGGGATAATATTCTCTCGCTTCAGCTCGATCGGAGAACTTGTGTGGTTGCGCCCGCTTTTCTAATTTTTTGGCGTCCACCCTTGATCCCTAAACATAATTCGATAAATGATTTCTGATAGAAACTTCACCAGGAATCAGATCTCCGAAAATTGCAAAGCGATACGACATCTGTGGAGAAGGTTATTAATCCCGATCGATAAAATGACGAGATTTTTGACATGACATCTTAAACAGCATTGCTTGGCTATACCGGTTTCAGTTAGATAGCTTTTCAGTTTTCGAGGGTTTAGTTTCCCTGCAAAAAAAATTGCAGCTTTTCCCTATCAACTAAAAGTTTTGCTATGAAACGCATTCCCAAAGTAATATCAAGCAGTTTAATATAAAATGTCTTTTAGCACATTTTGGTTGCACAGCTAACATTTTACTGCTTTTTAACTGACGCCAACAAGAGGTTTTCACCAGTACCAGAACAATGATACACTATGCCCAGGGAATCGAGAAAATTCTCCTGACCGGAACGGGAACCGCACCCGCCGTCTCCGAATTGCCTTAACCACTAGGCTAACTGGAGATCCTTGTGTATAAACTATTACCCAAATTGTTTCTTCTGGAATTACTCTAGGTTATCTCTTGGAATTCAGGGAAAATTTTTCGAGGAGAGTGTCTGACCAGGAATTGTTTCTGATATTTCCAGTCGAATTCCTTCTGGGTTTCACCAACAATTTCATTCTAGAATTTCTTCAAAAGTTTTTCTAGGAATTCTTCAGGAGTTCCTTCTCGGGTTATTTAGAGTATCTTCTGGTATTTTTTTTCCAGGAAATCATTCTGGGATTCATCAAAAAATGTCTTCACGTTCTTTGTAGGAGTTTTTCAGTGTTTGTTCTTTTTATATTTCATTAAAGACACTTAGCCAGATCAGTTGGCATTCATGTCCACTTTTAGTATTTGTGCATACTATGTTTCCTTCGAAAACTGCTTCTGGGCATCCTCCAGGAGTCACTTCTGGAAGATTTTCTGAAGCTACTTTTTTGGAATATTTCAGAAGTAGCGTTTGAAAAAAAAAATGTTCCTTCTGGGAGCCCTCCTGGCGTTCCTTACAGAAATCTTCCGACAGTCATTTCAGAAAATTCTCCAGAAGTTCCTTCTGGGTGATTTATCATCAAGGAGATCCTTAAGGGAATTCATCAGAAATTCCTTGTGGGAATCCTGCAGAAGTTCTTTCAACAAATCCTGCAAAAGTTCCTGTTCGGAAACCTTCGGGATTGATGGGAATCCTTCAGGAGTTCCTGGAGAATTTCCAAGATCGAATTCATGAATCCCAGACTAAACTCCTGGATTAGCTTTGTGGCTTAGTGGCCGTTCGGCTAGTATCACCAAGCATTTAGCCGCATTATGCTGGGGAGCGCGGGTTCGATTCTCTCCGCAGCTGTTAGGGAAAGTTTTCGGCTGTGCCACTGGGCGTTGCATGCTAGCCCATTGTCTAGTGTCGTGCTTTCTTCAAAGAGCGAATACGCTCATTGGAAGCATTGAACGCGTCCGTGTCTTTTTAACTAACTTGTGACCATAGGCGCCAACTTGTGACGTAGTTGGGGGGGCGAAGCTCTCAAAAATTGGACAACATTCAAGTTTTTTCAGCTTAATGCGCTAGTTTTCACGTGAATATGCCTAAATAAGCTGAACTGCATCGGTATTTTCCGTATTTGATTGGTTTTGAGAGGCCTCGCCCCCCCAACTACGTCACAAGTTGGCGCGTATGCTTGTGACAGACCATACTCCTAAATTCCTTTAAATAAATTCGGAATTATTTGCTGAAGAAATTGCTGAAGGAATTCATAGAAGACATACAAGGTGTAATTCCTAGCAGGATTTACTGGAGGAATTCAAGATTACATTTTTTGGGGCGATCGAAAGATGAAATCCCGGATAAAAAAATCTTTAAAGATATCCAGAAGAAAGTTCTTGGAGAATATCCAGATGGATATCCTGGAGAAGTCTCCAGAAGGAATTCAAAAATTCAACGAATATCGTACGAATAACTCGAATTGATATGATGTCAATGTTTATCGAAATATCTGAAAATTTCTAAATTCAAATTTAGCTCTTCTACTGGAAATGAAACACATACATGAGTTTTGAATCATAGGTAGGGTCCGGGACTATTAGGGCAGGGGGACCTTTTTGGAACTTGCTGCTATACCCGAGCAGGAACGAATAACTGACACATAACTGCAGCATACCAAAGTCAGGTATCATACCAAGATGAGGTATTGGTCGGTTAGCCCGGCATTGAGAATAACTAATTTTGGTATTGTGTAGGTATTTATAAAATACCTCAACGAGTTATTGGTTTGGTGTTGAGGACTGCTTGAGGTATTATTCAGTTATGGAAAAATCGCTATTTGTATGGGAAAATCGCCGATTATTTTTAAGGTATTGCCATACCTGATGTCATTATTCACGTGTTATGCACAGAAAACACACCAGTTATTATTTTAGGTATTTTACCTCTTATGCAGGGCTACTTAATACCTCATTCAGGTTGTAAGTATTCGGTTTTCCATACCTGAGTTTGGTATTCTTCAGCTATTTTCTCCTGCTCGGGTAGATACTGTGCGTATCTCACCGTATCCGAAAAATCAATATTGACTCCCCAAAATAGGTCCCGCTGTCTAAATGGTCCCAGACCCTACTCTAAAATGGACAGTTACATCGCTGATGTCATATTGATCCCTTCGACTCCAAAAGGGTTAAGCAAACTTCGAGAATATCTAAAATGAGTCAAATACTTTAATTTAAATTCACAACCCTTGCAATGGAGACGCACGATCCTTGGTACCTACATTCGTTTTAATCGCACCATAGGATGAATCACGTGCCAGCCGTTGTCGCCGTTGTGCACTCGTGCAATCGTGTGTTTATACTGCTGTTGATACTGATGATGACCCATCTCTCTCATTTCGCCTCTTTCTGTTTTCCCCCTGCGCAGAATACATCATCGGAGATGAATCACACGGACGGATTTCTCAACTCGATTCTGGATGACGACCTGCAGCTCATGGACATCGCCGTCAACGAGGGTGAGTGATCATTTCTTTTTATTTGTCGTAATTTACCACCTAGGTATTTCCGTTAAGATATTCATAGCAAAGCCTGCTACGTTGCATCCGGTTCGAGTGCCGGTTCTTGAGCCGGCTACCGGCGAGGAGGCTAGGAACAGTGTTCGCCTCGCACCTAATGCCTACTGCGATTGAAATGCGCCTTTCTGACGACGCAAGCAAAAGTCTTATCAGTTAGTAGCAGCGAGCGACTAAACTCTTTGCTTGCGGTCGCCCAAGCTTACGAGTTTGCGTTCGCGATATATGATCCGAACCGAACGCAGACGAATACTTTGTCAGCGCAAAATACCACTTTGCGTCACCCACCGCCCGAACTCTGCGAGTGTAGTGCTTTTAAATTGAAGAAGAAAAAAAAATCATTGCCAAATCGGTTTTCGGTTCGTGCCCCTTTTTCGCCCTGCGCACGGTGACGATGATAATTTGTTCGGTTTTAAAAGTTTGTGTATTTTAATTATTCGATGGGTGGGTACAACGAACGACGGTTGTTGTAGATAGGTGCGCGGGAACCAAACCAATCTGCTGGCTGGCGACCATGTGAGAGAGTGCATCGATCAAAGTTTGCGCGAAGAAAGTATTGGTCGTCGCTTCCCCGTCGTATGTACATTAGTCTGGTACACGGTTTATATGGGAAAATACAAAAAATGGAAAAACTCAAGTTCCTGTATACTTTTTGAGTTCCATTTTGGTCGCATATCAGCTGTGCAAAATTTCAGATCGATCGGAAAAACTATATTTTAGCGCCCGCCATTCTTAGTTTTTCATACGATTTACTATGGGGAAATTTTACTCCCGCAAAGAAAAATCGCTAGGAGTCACCCCTAGATCCCTAAAAATAAGTCGACGAATGATTTCTGTAGAATACTTTACTAGGAATCAGACCTCCGAAGACAGCAAATCGATGCGACGTTCGTGGAAAAAGTTATAGGGCCTCACCCGATTGATAAAATAACGAGATTTTATTATTTATTGTTATTCCTTACATGTTAAACAGCGTTTGCATGCCATTCGGTTTTCAGTCAATAACTTTTTCCACATGCCTCAGATCGCTTTGCGGTCTTCGGAGGGTTGGTTCCTCGTAAAATTTCCAATAGAAATCATTCATCGATTTATTTTTAGGGGTTAAGGGGCAACCTGTGGCGATTTTTCTTTGAAAAAGTGATTTTCCCCATACTAAATCGTATGAAAACTTAAAATGGCTGGCGCTAAAATATAGTTTCTCCGATCGATCTGAAATTTTGCACAGTTGATATGGGACCAAAATGGAACTCAAAAAGTGTACAGGAGTAAAATGTCTTTTTGTGTCCCACGCTAATGTACATAGCGGACGTAATCGATGTGTGCTGTTGGGTGGATGCATGAGCGGAGCTAGGGTTGACACACTGAGGGTGGAATAATGTTAGTGAATAGGAAACAGTCCCATGAGGCTTTTCATAACTTTTGAGTTAATGTTATGAAAACCAATGGCATTTTTTATCCTTCTTACACCCATAAGAAGAGTATAAATACCGCTCGAAAAACCGACTTTCGATCCGAGGCCCACAGGGCCGAGTCTCATATACCAATCAACTCAGCCATATACCAATTACAAATAAACAGAAATTCTATAAAAACTAACAATATGTTAAATTAAAGCTTTGAATTTATATATTGTGGGAAAAATGCTAAAAATAACTAGCTAATTCTAAAACTGATTAACATAGTAGATATATCTTTTTTGTCCTTTTAACACCATAACCATGAATACCAAGTACTTCGGAGCTAATTTATGCGACTGATTAAGAGATATTAGACAAAGTGTATCTCGCTGATTTTCTTATCCATTTGTTAATCGATTCAAGATCTTTTGGCAGTTAATAAAAGATACAATATTCCAGAATATGTAAGCTATTTTTAAAAAATTTCATGCAAGATTCTAGAAGGTGTCTGGCATTTTTGGTAGTTTAGTCCATGGTCCATGATGCTATTTTGGAAACCAATCCACTAGATGTCAAATCCACAATATTTTCCATCGCACAAAATAAATATGTTAAATACAAATAATACAACAATAGTTTTAATAAGTGTAAGAAGGGTTCTGTTCACCATAGGTGAATTAAATCGGGTTTTTAGTTTGTTACTTACCCCATTTCTGTTCCCTCCTCATTGCTTTCGGAAAATGTTGATTATTTTACACATTTTCTCAGATTTCCTTCTAAAAGCAATTGTAGAAGCTTACCAATGTATCCCTTGTAAAGTTTCATGAGGAATTTTAATTAACTAATTGAACAGCTTTTGTTGCATTCTGTAACAGTGGAATCCTACTTTGAAGTACCTCAGAACTTTTGTGGGGTACGACTCGATGGTTGGTCCAACAATCGAATCTGACGAAGTGAAATTTGAACGACGAAAAAGAACAATCCGGCTAGGTGCTACTTTGGTTTGATTGCCTTCGTCGTACGCAAAACGAGAAAAAATTCCACTCATAAGAAATTAAAACGTGTTATTTCGCATAATTATTTTATTTCCAGTGCTATACTGCCCCCACTCGCATAACAGTCCCATATGAATAGGAAACCGAGCAAAGATGGGGTTGTTATGCGAGTGGGGGCAGTATAGGGGTTGGTTATTGATAGTCTACATCTTTTTGCCTCCATCTGATAAGCCTTTGGCCAAGCTAAGTCTGTAATTATTGGCCTTTTCCTATCTGACATGACGGGGATTAACGCATATAATGAAATAGATTTCTACCCTTCTTCAAAATTTTATCAGATTTTTAAGCCAGTATCTTTTTTTAGAGTTATACGGCCATAACCGTAGATCTGTATGAGATTTCTTCCTTAAAAATAACCCTGTCTGCAACTGTTTTCCACCATTTCTGCTGGAGACTTTGAGGTGTTTCTCCAGTAACTATACCGAGTTTCTTCCGGGATTCTTTGAAAATGTATTTCTAGCAGGTTGTTAATTTTTTTCAAACATTTGTTTAGGATGCTTTCTAAGCATTTTTGCAAAAGGTGATTATTGATATTTTCTGATTTACATAGGAACACCAGGAGCACTGAAGAATTTCCCTTGAATCATTGTTATTTGGAGAAACTAGTTAAGTTTTTTTTCTACAATTCTATGTGAGATGCAGGGAATCTTGTAGACGCAGTAGCCGGATAGAGGAATTCATGGAAGTATAGACTTTAAAGAAGTTAGAAATTTGTGAAAAATTCTAAAACAAATATAAATATCTTTCGGCCTGTGACATCACCACCCCCTGGCCTAAAAATTTTGATGAAAAACCGTGTCGAATTTGTTTCTTTTTTCAATTTGGAAGGTAACAGGATCAGGTCATAGTTGTAACCTCTCAAGATGGGCCGTATAATAAATAAAAATGAGTTTACTACACTTCAACTTTCGAACATACTACAAAGTGTTCGATGGGAATAATGTCGAATGTCGAATGTCTTTTGAGGATTTCTCTCGAAATTATCCAGGATTCTTTCTTGAGTTCTTTCCAGGATTTCCGCTTGAATTTTTACCGCAATTCCATCTTCAATTTGAGCGCTATCCATAAACTATGTAGATTGTAGACTAATGTTTGGCCATCTCAGAACCACTCCTTCCTTCCCCCTCGTAGACTTTTTATGGAACATAGACTTTAGCCAGAAACCCCCTCCACCATAAGAATCTAAGTAGTTTATAGACAGGTTCTTGTTTGTCAGAGTTTCTCCGAAGATGCCATCCATTTTTTTTCCCGGATTTGATCCCAGAGCTTTTTCCAGTAGTTGTCGGTGCTTCTTCAGGATCTTTCAAAAGTGATCTCGGGGTTTCTTCCGGAAGTTTTCTCGGTATTGCTCTCATAGTTTCCCGGGAGATTCTTCTGGGAAATCATAACAGAATTCTCTAACGTTTCTTTTGGGATTGCTTTCTTACTTTCTTTCCGAATAGGATTTTCATCTTCCTCGGGATTTTTGTGAGACTTCTGCAGAAGTTCTTTCAGAAAATTCTCCTAAACTAGTTTTCGGGACAACTCTTGGAGCTCCTGGGAGATTTTTTCCGTACTTACAATTCCGGGAATTTCTCTCAAAGGTTGCCAGTATTCATCTTAGAATTCTAGTAATATTTCCACTTGAAATTACGCCCAGGAGGTTTTCGAAGTTCCTCTCGTTGTTTTTTTTTTTTGAATGGCTATTTTTGGAGATCTTCGCGAGATTTTCTTGGATTCCTGGAATTTCTTTCGGAGAATTTGTTAGTAGGCTTTCGAATGAGGTATTTCGAGAAAAACCTACTGAAAAATACCGGCCAGAACTCCGGGAGTAACTATTAGAGCAGGAACCTCAAAAGGAATACCCTATGGAATCCCGGGACAATTTTCGGTAGGGATTCTAAGAAGAACACTGAGAGTAATCTCGGTAGAATCTTAGGAGGATCACAGCATGAAATATCGGAAACAACTACGAGGAAAAGCCTGGAAAACATCTGAAATTGCGGGAACAGCTCCACGAGAAATACTATTCACAATAGCACCAATCCCGGGAGGAACACCAGAAGGAATCTTTTAACGAGAAGTTGTGGAAGAAAACTCACGATATTTTCTTGATGAAATTGCAGGTGGAACTACGAGAAAAATCCCGGAGCATTAACTGGAAAACTTCTGGATGAAATCCTGCAAGAAACTTTCAAGAATCTCCTGGGAGAATCTTTAGAAGAAATCCCAGGAATAACTCCTGTAGAAATTTTAGAACTGGGAAACATTCGGCAAGTACTCCTGGGGAAATCACTGATAGCAAATATGGAAAATAATTCCAGAGGAATCCCGGAAGAAACTTTAACAGAAACACCGTGACAACATCTGAGAAATATTCTGTGAGAAATTCCTGTATAAATTCCGGAATAAATCCTGTGAGGAGTTCCACCGAAAATTTAGCGGAGAAAACGCAAGAGGAACGCTGGGAGAAATTTCGAGAGTGAATCTGCCAGCAATACCTCTGGAAAAAAATCCTTCAAGGTTCATGTGAAAAACTCCAGGTGAAATCGGGCTTAGGAATTCTGGAATGCCGGAGTAATCTTGGAAAGAACTGCTTGAATCTTGGAAAATAAACCTACAGGAATCCGGAAGATCCTCGGGGAGAAATTTAAGCAGGAATGCTAGGAAACATGCCGTGAAAAAATACAAAAGATATGCGTTGAGAAATCATAGAAAGCATTCTAAGGAGTATCTCAACAAAAGTTCTAGAAAGAATCGCTCGACACTGAAGAAGTCTGTAAGCCTGTGTGTCTGAAGCTAAGCTCAATGAGTGGAATTAAAAGGAAGTTAATCGTCTCACTAGTTTTTCTTTATTTTAACCCTCTTCGTTCATTAGTTAATGTTTACCTCGCTGACGTAGTGCTTGCTCAGCGTGCCTGTCTTGGTAAAAATACATTGGAACCCTACAAATTCATCACACCCCAATTTGGGGACATTACGAAATATACAGGATGAAGATGTTTCATTATTGTTCTTGGTCCATCAGTCAATCCTCTTAATCGTATTTTTTCTGTCATGTTGTCTTTTGTTCGCAACGTTGGTTGTTTACATAGATCGAGTTTGGTCTAGGAATTTATGTATAATCCTAGGGGGTACCCGGTTCTGGTTGCAATTCAAGATCGTCTACATTTTGATGTCTGTATTAGGGAATGGTTTGCATAACTTGAATTTTATTGTTGCCCGAAATAGTTTGAGCAATACAAATGTCAATTAACAATCAAGGACTTAGACAAAAACCAAAGCACAACATTTCATACAAACTAATAAAATGTTCACACATAGTTTAGAACGTAACAAACGAATATATGACTTGAAGCGATATCTTATGTGTTTTACGATATGCACTATTGCGATGTAAGATAGCATCTGAGGAAACTTAATAAACTTCGAGAAAAAAAAACTATACTTGGCACCTGAGTGTCGGACTAATGAACTTTGGAATAACAAGCCGCACTTTGCATTTAACACCAAACACTACTTATGAAATAGATATGTCATGAAAATATATGTCATGATTAATTATCATGACATTCTAACTTAACTCAGTGTTAGTTGAAGATTCTCGCTTATGCGAGTTTGAAGGAATACTTTATCGAGCTAACTTTTACATTTATTTGATTTCAATCGTACACCAATGCGAGTTAAACTGGCACATAAACTGTTCAGGATGCACGCCGTTGTAGAAAGTATTATGCCTCTCAAGAAAAATCAGAATATGGCGATTATCTGCCTCTGGCTTCTGATATAAGTGCGACAGTCACTAATCAAAACAGCATCACCAGATTTAAAAGTATTTTATTCCATTATATGGGGTTTGACAGCAAGCACAATGAGCCACTCTTGCCGTTCATCACAAATCAGGCCAAACATTTCAATAGGTCCTATCTGCATTTGAGAGGCTCTCTTGGTTCACTTTCTCTTTCAATTGTTGCAATGTAATGGTACACTTTTCAACTAGGTATTTTTGCAGTACAAATCAAAAGACGATTGTTTTGACTATCGTTCAATACAAATAAACAGCTGAGATATTAACGAAAGAGAGGGAAACCAAAGAGAGCCTCTCTTCTGCAGATAGGACCTTTAGACATGTTTGGCCTGAAATACATTCAAAAACATCTGTCACTTCGCAAAACTCACGTGCTTTTGTTTTTGGCGGGAACATATTTTCTTTTGTTTTTAGGTTAATAAAAGCACCAAATAAAGTCTTATAATCATCGCAATACACAATTATGTGAGTTTATTTGATGCTTTGCGATTTCGCTCGTATGCTTATTCAAGCAATATACATCGCATTAAAACATCAGAATATCGTTTACTGCGATGTAGTCATACTTTGAATAAGTTGATTAGAATTCTTATGCGACTTCACCAGATACAGGTTAAAAAATAACATTATATACGATAGTGACTTAATGTAGCATTTTATATGATGTAATACGTGCATACTTATGCGACTTCTGGTTGTCTGGGTTATCATTGTTAGTTGGATTGCGAAGACACCACAAAAACCCCCAACTGGCTACGCCTCTGTCAGCTCGAAGGTGCACACTCAGCATACTGCCACCGCCGCGCCGCGACGCGAGTATTGCTGCTCGCGCGTCTCCCCGAAGAGCGAGCGGTGGCGCGAGAAAGAGCGCACGAATACACCCCGCGCGCGAGCAAGGGAATGAAACAGTTTTTTTTTTCGGGCCAGAAGATTTTGTTACACCGTGTTTACTATTTTTAAATGCTTAGTCATGTCGCGATATGTGAAGCAACCCGTAGCACCACAATTTTTCCTTCTTGTGCGCGCCTTGTAGTTTAATTGTTCATTTTTTCACCGTTCTTTCTGTGTGCTTTTTCGGTTTTGAATAAAATTAATTTTCATGCTATCTGCTTTCTGATCGATTTTCTCAGCTGTGCGCGCGGTGCTAAGGTGTTTGTCCCGCGTGCGCGCACACACGGTTCCGTCTACGATCAATAGGAGAAAATTTGTTTTTACTATAATTACTCGACCAAAATTCTAACCGTCGATTTTCGATCGTGGCAGGCCGTGTGTACCCAGTGAAGTAAAGTGTGGAATTGCCTATTGCCGAAGCCGCGATAATTGGCCGCTCGGTCAGCAAAAGTGAAAACTACTTTGGGCTGGTGGTACCTGTTGGATTCCGCGCAGACAGTGAGAATTGAAAAAATTAAGCTCCGCGGAATGTCATCGCACAAATAATAATGCCCATCATCGCCAACGCGTGTCCTACGTGATCACAGGTTTTCGCGCATACACTCACTGGCGACAACTGCCACCGGGCGAAAGCTCGCCTCGCGAACGCTGATAACGCAGTAGGCTGCGCGCAGAGCGATCTCGGCGATTGTGAATGTGGTTGAGCGTTGCTGCAAGGCTGATAAGATAGCAACCGTATTTCTGCGAATACTGATAAGAGGCGCTGTGTGTTGTGTACACCGTCCCAAAGGATTCCGTGGAAAAGTTGCAGCCAACTGGTCTTCTAGTTGACACCTCCCCACTCCGCCAAGGCCTTTACCCCGGGTTGGGGAGTACCACGCACTGGACTACTGACTGACCGGCCCAATGATTCAGCGCAACTAGTCTGACTATGCATTTTGAATGTGTATCATCTCCCCGGGAATCTTTGGACCGTGAATAGAAGAAAAGTGTAATAGATTCCGGACACTTGGCTTGGCAGGCTAACTACTTGCAAGTCATTACTGTTTACAACTCGTCGAGTGTCGACGAGCAGAAAGTGAAAACAACTGATCTTTGTTGATGCAGCGTGGTTGAAGCAGTAGGCGTCGATATTGTTTCCTCACTGACGGACGACGTTTGCGAAATAACATTTAAATATAATACGACCATAGTAAGAATAAGAGAGATTTCGTCCACTGTAGACACAATACCGTCTCGGGGGTAAATCCCGGTAGATGAATGAGACGATATCTGCTGTGCCTGTCAGGAAATACGCGGTAGCGTGAGAGTGTTTGTCATTCAGAAGAGCGGATCTGAGTAGGCTACGCTTATACGCCATGCTCTCGCCGTACACGTTCCTAGGTAATGTATTGATGTGGTAGAATTTTGATATCAAAACATTTTCCCAATTTCTTTCGTCGAGTTTTGTTTTGAAACTCACTGATATCGCTATTAAAACATTTCGACCGGCTAGTAGACAGGAAGTCATTTCTATTTAAAAATCGGCTTGCGTTTTATCAGATAACGGAATCTATCTTACTGGGTAAAGTTTATGTTTTTGGCCAATCGACCCAAAAGTTGACATTCTAGGAATCATAATCGAACAATTTATTAGTAGTTACTATCCGAATGGTAAAATTTTCATTATCAATAAGACCAATCAACGCTGTAGATGATTGCGTCAACTAACGTCTATATAGCCGATATTGGCCTATACCAAGACTTATGAAGCTCATTTAAATAGTTAAATTTGCGGTTAAATGCAAAACTTTATTGAGTTATTTGCTGCTACCAAACAGTGCCATAAAATTTCTTGGGAAATAGGTTTTGCTATGTGTAACGGGCAATCTGATTTGGGGTAGAAATCTATTTCGTCATATGCGCTAATTCCCGTCATAATAGACGGAAAATAGTCAATAATTACAGATATTCCAACCTAAAGGGTGTCCAGGATGAAATTGGCACACCGAAAATATTGTAAACCTTTTGATTAAGTTCGCCAAAATAGCTAATTTTTTGGCCATGAATAGTATATTATGTGTAGCTAATACCATAACATTTTCATTAAAATCGGTGAGTATTGGCGGAGATATCGTTGAAACAAGGGAATTGCCACTTGAGAATCTTGTGCAAACAAACATTTTGGAAAATATCACTTTTTTGCCGTTTCAACTCTGGCGCCAAAAATACTGAACCGATTTCAATGAAAATTTTTATGTACGTAAAGTATGTATGTAGAAGTAATTAGTCAAAATTTCATTCAATTTGATCATACCGTTAAAAAGTTATAGCCATATATGTCGCACTATGTCACAATAAGCAGATGTGGTTTTTGGTATAGTGAAATTCAAACTGTTCTTACTTTGAAAGTACTCAACAAAAATGGCTAAAATTTTCACTGTAAACAGTTTAACACAACAATTTTACACTGTCCAAGTTTTATAAAAATCGGGACAGTGTTGCCAGTTCTACAGTCAAAATAGTGCACGCGGAACTAAAAATGGTCAAAAAGTACCTAAAATTTACCTTGAAGCGATTTGAGCTTTGGATATTTACTAGAAAAAGTACTGAACCGATTTCGATCAAATTTTTACCACTTAATTGATACTATGTTAAGAATATCGAGTGAAATTTTCAAACGTTTTGATGAGGTAACAAAAAAGTTATAGCATAAGCAATTTTTTGAAATGGGTGCCCAAATTTCCAAAAGTCTCATTTTATGATATCGACAATATTTGCGCCAATACTCAACCGATTTTAATGAAAATTTTATGGTATTAGCTACACATTATATACTATTCATGGTCAAAAAATTAGCTATCTTGGCGAACGCAATCAAAAGTTATGCAATATTTTCAGCGTGCCAATTTCACACCCTTTACTTTTGCGAGTGCCTCATCAGATGGAAGCAAAAAGATGTAGAACAGCCCCTATAGCACTGAAAATTGAATCATTTCGCAAAATTTCGGGTTTCAATTTCACTACACTGACGAGCTGACCATTTTTCTCGTTTTGCGTACGACGAAGGCAACCTCACTAAATCAGCAGCTAGCCGAATTGTTTATCAGTTCAGTTTTTACGTCGTCAGATGCACTTCATGAACCAATCTTCAATTCTAACTCTACAAAAGCTCTGTGGCACTTCAAAAATGGAAGTTACTGCTGCAGAATGCAACAAAAACTATTCCATTATTTAAATCAATCGCTTTTTCCCGTCGGTAATATGTTTATTTACAGATAGTTGTCTTCGCCTAGGGAAGATGCATGCGAGTGTGTGAGTGAAGGAAAACACAGAGAATGATTTCTTCGTTACACTGATGTGGTGGACAAATTGGAATATTTTGGTGGTTATTTCAACACACTTAAAACAGAATGCCGAGATCGGCTGTGCAAATCTCGGTTAAAGTTTATTTGCTGAATCTCGGCTAAACATCTGACGTTTAAAGTTTGATGCCAGCAGCACCCATGGGTGCTGCTGTGAACAAAATTGATTTTTTGCCGATATTTCAGTTAAATTTAGGTTGCCGAGCACTCGGCTGTGCGGATCTCGGCAAAAGAATGAAAATTAGCCGAGCTCAACTAAGTGTGAAAGAAAGTTTAAAATTGAGATAGATGTACCACAGACAAACAGACGTAACACTTCGAACATTTTTCTATTCAAATCATAGTCACGGAAACATATTCGCCCAATGCACACTGGGCCAGGAACAGAGATTAGCAAGACAAAACCTCTAGCACATTGGGGTTACGTCCTATCAAGTTGGTGTCTTCGGCAAAGTTGTTGGGTTTTATCTGCGCCTCAAATTGCGCTTATAGTTTAGTTCGTAAAATTGCCGCATAGGTGGCGCTGCGGTGCTAACTTTTTTATTTTGCATCCTAGAGCTTTGGCGTCTTCGGCAAAGTTGTAGAACAAGCAAAAATATGAAAAGTTGTCGAAGACACCAAAACTGTAGCTCTTAAAATAACAAAGTTACATTGAATTTTATAAACGAACATCTTAAATTTTCGGTTTTGTGTCATTCTCTTGTTTTTCAGCCTACATGTTGCCATGGCAACAGAAAACAACAATCGCAGTAGTCGAACAAGATCGTACATTTGAACTTGTATTTCACTCTTGCAACAATCATGCGTTTTGAGGAATAATATATACATATTACTATTAGAAATTCCTGTATTAATGTATATGAATGATGTGCACCTTCCTGATTTTGCCCGAATCAAACGCATTTTTCGTAGGTGAATTCACTTCTAGTATCTTTTATACTTTTGTTTCATGCGTTTTAACATCAAATCAGAAACAATATCAACAGCAAAACTGAAAGATTTATCAGATTAAAGTTAACAAATTATCTATTCACGGTCTTTGTGGGTTGTCATGATAGCGGACTAAAGGTATATTATTTTAATCCACTAACATATTTATTATATTAAGTATGATTGAAGTAAGCAGCATTAGCATGCGAAACATTGCGGGTTTTTTTATGAAAATAAAACTGTCGATGACGTAGGAGGAATCTTATATGAAAATTAAAATCAATTGCCCCGATGGTGAAATGTTTTAAAAGATGCTCATGAAACGCATTACGCTTGATATAATAATTAGGGTGTAAGTGTCAAAAGTAATCTGACGCTCCCAAATTCATCCTATTTGAAATAAGCGATTACGGCACCGTTTGCTTCCGTTCTGTTTGTTTTTTTTTGTGTGCTCACTTCTAACAAAAATACAAAGATAAGAAATAAAACAAACAACGCTTAAATCCCGTGTTTTTTGTAGGATGAAAATAAGAGCCAAATGCTTAAAAAGGGAACGAATACTTTGTTAGTGAAATAAAAAAGTCTACCTTTAGCCATTCTGTCATTTTTAAATCGCACAAAAACTGTAAACTTTTATCTGAAAAATCTTTCAGATTTTCTGTTGCAGTTGATATTGTTTCAGATTTGACGTTAAAACGAATAAAACAAAGGTAAAGTTGGGACTCATATACGATGCTGTCATCCACTTTGCACCAACCACAATATCTCAGCTAACTTATATCCGATTCAGTTTATTTTATGAATTCGTTTGGGCTCAAATTAGGCTCCTCTTTAGACTTGTCAAATACTGAAAATAAACTTATTTGGATGCACGACAATCTGGAATTTGCGATGGGCGTAAAGTGAGTGGCAGCGTCTTGTATTAGTCCCGAATGTTTAAAAAGATGCAAGAAGTGAATTTACTCACCTACATGCGTTTCATTCAGGCAAAAATTCAGGAAGGTGCAGATTACGCTATATCACTCATTTAGTCTATATGAGTGATACAGCGTAAACAGGAATTTCTACTAGTAATACCTAGACAAATGTATGTATTATTCCTCAAAACGCATGATTGTGGCAAGAGTGAAATACAATTTCAAATGTACGATCTTGTTCGACTACTGCGATTATTGTTTTCTGTTGCCATGGCAACATGTAGGCTGAAAAACAAGACAATGACAGAAAAACCGCAAATTTAGGTCGTAGGTTTATAAAATTCAATGTAACTTTGTTATTTTAAGACCTACAGTTTTGGTGTTTTCGACAACTTTTCATATTTTTGCCTGTTCTACAACATTGCCGAAGACGCTAAAGCTCTAGGATGTGAAATAAAAAAGTTAGCACCGCAGCGCCATCTATGCGGCGGTTTTAAGAACTAAATTCCAAGCGCAATTTGAGGCGCAGTTAAAATCCAACAACTTTGCCGAAGACACCAACTTGATAGGACGTAACCCCAATGTGCTAGAGGTTTTGTCTTGCTAATTTCTGTTTCTGGCCCAGTGTGCAATGCTAAAATGACTAAGTTTGGCCGACCACCAACAAGGTGGCGGTAGTGAGCAAACGTCAAACTCGAACAAAAACTATGCGAGCGCCACAGTTGGGCAGTTGGCCAACTATCAAATTTTGAAAAAGACTGTTAAATCGGTGTACGATGAGAATTATCAAAGTGTTACGTCTGTTTGTCTGTGGATGTACTCAACTTTAAACTTTCTGCCTAATCGTACTTGGAACATGTAATTTGATTTGGAATGCGAAAAATTTGACCGATTTTTCGATGAAATCATAATTTTTTACCATCCCATGTACCATAGTGTCATGTAGAAGATGTTCCGGGAATTAAATTCAGATTGTACCCGAAATAGACGTACACAGAAAAAAATATGTAATTAAAATTCAGTTAGAAATCATGCACATAAAGGGAATGCTAGAGTTAGTGCATATTTACATGAGATATAATGTAAAATTACATTACTATCGTGTAAATTTCCGCCAACCATCGCGTAAACCATCATGGACTCCAACCGGTTACGTGACTATTAGCGGAAATTTACACGATTGTAACGTAATTTTACATGATATCTCATGTAAATATGCACTAACTCTAGCATTCCCTTTATGTGCATGATTTCTAGCTGAATTTTAAATACATATTTTTTTTTCTGTGTAGACTAGACGGGAACATAATTCGACTGACAATTATAAAAACTTTTTATTTTAGGGAAATTGCAGTTCTTCTACAACGTGTTGTACATGATATGGAAGCTTTTTATAATATATAATAGTTATTTATGCAACGAGTTACAAAATGATGATTTTTACAGCACGAATCGTACATTTATCCAACGAGGCTTGCCGAGTCTTGAAGGCATTCATTGTAATATAATCAATATTATATTGCCTTCCATAAACCACATTCATTAAAGGTTTTGTATAAGCATGGAGAAAAAAACGGATAGGTTGCGACCTATCGCACGGAATGCCTTGACTGAGATGAAAAAAGGCGGATAGGCATGCGTTGCATAACGTTCAGCGGCGCCAAAGTTCACTGTTTTGACTCATGATTTTCTGACTCAGAATATTATGTACACGAATCAGAGTCATGATTTCATAACTCAGTGCTATGTTTTCATGACTTATCGTCATGATATTTTATTTCTGAATGCGCATAACACTTTTCGCAATTATGACTTGTGGTCATGAATAATTGTTCATGATATCCATCGTTAAGGTCATGTTTTCATGATTTGCAGTTATGGTATGCAGTTAATTCAAAGATGTTTTCACTCACTCGGCATTCGTTTGGCTCATTTCACTATAAACCTTGTAGGGCAGTGTTTTTCCCGAGATTTTTCCTACAATTATCATCAAGGACACCATATTTTAATTCACATTTTTACGGCGTGAGAGCGCTCGTATTACTTACTCAGGCTACTCAGGCTAAACACTTATACCATAGACTAATTTCAAGACCTCGATGTACCAAAGAAAACGATCAAATTTTCGGTGACCAGTCCGGTACCCAATAAATATTCATAACCGTGTATTTTTTTTTCCGTGCAAATTGCCTTTTGTGTAAATTTTATTTAGCGTGTTACACTGATCTGACAGCTCTGACAGTAAGGGACTAAACATAAATTACGTAAAGTGAGTACCGAGGATTGTTCACAATCTGCGAACTTGACTGCGGAAAAAATTGCGACCATGACGCCGCTGCTTATACGCTGTATACTAGAGTGGGTCAACGTTGTATGGGAAAATCCAGATTTGGTCAGAGTAGCTCGGAACAAAGCTTTTTTGATACCTAATATGGTCCTTAATAACTGTGCAAAATTTGGACACGATTGGTTGTGTCCCCGCATTCCGCATTGCGTTTGAAATTTGCATGGGATTTAGTATGGGAAAACATACTTTTTTGCATTTTTCTCGTGAGAGGCTCAAACTTTCCCGGAAATATAAAACCAACGGTGTTAAAGTATAGCCCAGGGGATGCTGATAAACTTTGCCGAAGAGAGTAAGGTAATAGAGTGACTCTGAAAAAAGTTATTAATGTTCAAAGTTGGATATCTCCACGGAACTACTGAAAACACTAGTTTACAGCATTTTTGAACTCGGTAAGCTGATGATCATTTTTGGTGTAGAAACATGCCCTGAGTTCGAAAACGCGAAGGAAAAAAATTACAGTAGAGCGGAATTTTTTTCGACTTTTCATACAAGGCTGCCGATTTGAAATCGATTTTTGTTCTATTTTTAAGCAAAGTTGCTCACTTCACATACCTCATTCTCCGCAGTCAATGCTCCGATTGAGCTGAATTTTTTACTGTAACTCACATACATATGATGTCTCAAATAAACGGTGAGAAAGAATTTTTCAATTGTTTTTTCTTATTGAAAAAAATACATTTCTTCATATATTTTTGTAAATTTTGCAAAAATTTAAGGAGATCGTCCATAAAACTCGCCAATATCTTAAATTTCATCAATCTGACGCAAAACCTGCATTCAGATGATCGAATGGTATTATATTCAGCTTTTAATTTATGGAAAAAGATTAAAAATTGGTAGAACAAAACGCAAGATATTTGAATTTGAGTAAATTCCATATTTTAAAAAGTTGTAAATCTCGATATTGAGCTAAACCTCAAAAACTGTTCTACTTAAAATTTTTTGAAGGTCGGTTTCGAAATCAGCGCTAAATTATGCTTCAGAAATTTTGATCGATGACATAAGTTCACGACTTTCGTTTTATTTTGTAAACTAGTGAAATCATTTTGTCTGCCAACACTGCTGGTGCTTCAAAGGATCAATTCATCCTTGCTTTATTTTCTGTCATTTCATGGAAATCCAAACTCCATTTTATCAACAAACAGCAGTCAAGCTAATGGTTTTAAGGTTTTCAGTCGTTCTTCAATTAGATATTTTATTTGATCACACAATTCTTATTATTTTAGGATCGGCTCTTGGGGGATAGTTTCGGAACTATTTTGGAGGAGCACCATATTGTTAACCATATTTATGCAACCGATGGCCACGTTACGAATAACTCAACTGAACCTGCGATGTATCAGACCAATTATAATGCAAGGCATTTTGGGACATGGAAAACTATCGGGGGTGTTTCGAGTTTACTCAAGATGAAAATATGTTGCGAATATTTCTAATGCCCGGCTTGAGACGCATCGAAGTTCTTGATCTAACAAACCAAATGCAATGATAAACGTTTTGACCACAGGATAATGATGATATGATATGATAGTTAACCAGAGTTACCATGTGAAATATATAGTACACTAAAACCAAGACTAAAACATACTGTGCCTGTTTGGCTAGATTTGACTACCAAGCCCGTGACACGTTGGTTGAGGACCTGTGAGTGAAAATCTAGTACATATAGGAAGCGGACGCTGAAGGGAAGCAGGACTAATTTACATTGCGGCAAGCTCGCTAACCTCTTTGGATGAATCCACGAGCAAGTCATTTTAGCTATTATGACGTAAAAATAGTGTAGATGCAATACAATTCCATTTTGTTTCATAATTTGCGAGTTGCAGTAAAAAATTCAGCTCAATCGGAGCATTGATTACGGAGAATGAGGTGTGTGAAGTGAGCGACTTTGCTTTAAAATAGAACAAAAATCGATTTTAAATCATCATCCTTGTATGGAAAGTCGAAAAAATTTCCGCTCTACTGTAATTTTTTTCCTTCGCGTTTTCGAACTCAGGGCATGATTCTACACCAAAAACAATCATCAGCTTACCGAGTTCAAAAATGCTGTAAACTAGTGTAATTTGAAATTAATGAACAACCATTTCGCATCAGTCGATACCGGGAAGTTTCATCCCGTAAGGACCAATTCATAAATAACATCCACCTGGAAGTGGTGGGTGGGTGTCATATATGCAGGCTTATTCTGCGCGGCGTGTGAGGTGAGACGAGTCGAATGAGGTGACAAAAGTCGACTCGCCCCATTTGATTTACATTAGTCGTCTCACGTCACGTGAGACGAAACCGTTCGTCTCACCTCACACGCCGCGCAGAATAAGCCTGATGATGTTACAGTTCGAAAAGTGTAGCAAACCAACCATGCAAACTACTTCAAAAAGTGGGGATGTGCTTAAACCGCTCGTCTTTGTCGTTATGGAACTTGTGATTGAACCGTTATAGTTGAGGAGTCATTTTTCGTGATATCTGTTAGGAATTCCAAATAAATAAAGATTCAACAAGTTCAAGGCTTGTACAGTATCTGCCATATGGTCCAGCAACCACCAGTACCATGATCATACTTAGACCTTTTGGTACTGGTAAGAACGGCATTTAATTCAGTTAAACCTTTTTTTAGAACTAGGGACAAGACAGATACAGCGAGAGTAACTCTGTTATCGAAGTGTTGCTCAGAATTCCTCTGGATTACTCTGGATCGCTCTGGTTACTATACGGTACTCCTCCAAAATAATTGATTGATTTGTCTTTATTAGAGAGACTTTCAGCCCGCTCCTCCAAAATAGTTTCGGAGCCATTCCTCACCTAAAATAATAAGAATTATGTGATCAAATAAAATATCTAATTTAAGAACGACTGAAAACCTGGAAACCATTAGCTTGACTGCTGTTTGTTGATAAAATGGAGGTTGGATTCCCATGAAATGACAGAAAATAAAGCAAGGATGATTTGATCCTTCGAAGCACCAGCAGTGTTGGCAGAAAAAATGATTTTCAGTAGTTCCGTGGAGATATCCAACTTTGAACATTAATAACTTTTTTCAGAGTTACTCTATTGTTTTACTCTTTTTGGCAAAGTTTATCAGCATCCCCTGGGCTATACTTTAACACCGTTGGTTATATATTTCCGGGCAAATTAGAGCCTCTCACGAGGAAAATGCGAAAAAGTATGTTTTTCCATACTATATCCCATACAAATTTCAAACGCAATGCGGAATGCGGGGACACAACCAATCGCGTCCAAATTTTGCACAGTTGTTAAGGACCATATAAGGTATCGAAAAAGCGTTGTTCCAAAAAAAAAACGATCTTGTTGACCCGGTCTACTGTATACATATATGAAAGTTAAAATATGGCATCCTTGATGATAATTATAAAACAAATACTACCCTACAAATTTGCCGAAAATCACATTGTATTAATAAGCTTCTGAACTGAATTATAGTGAAATACGTCAAGCGATTTCAGGTGAGTGAAAACATCTTCGGTAGTTATGACATCATGAAGCTGCAAGGTATGTGATTTCATGACTTTTTGATCATGAATGCAACAACGATTTTTTTCCATGTGATTTTTTATGAGACAGTACTGTACAATTTGGTAGATGTTATTAACGAGCGTCAAACCACCTTCTACGATTTTTTATTGGCCCGTAAGGAGACCTTCCAGAAGTTCTTAAGGGCAACTAGATATAATGTGGATGTCTTAAGAAAACTCCGGCGTAAATATTGTCGAAACAAATTCTGCTGAAAATTCAGCGCAGATTCGTTGCGGAAATTAATTATGAAAGCTGAGAAGAAATTATTTGTTGATTTGCTAAGGGACAGCCTCGTTAAATCACAGGTTGTTTTTTTATTATTTATTGATGACACTTTATACTATGTAGTGAACTCGTGTCAAAAACAGATTGTTCTGTGTAATTCCTGAGTGTACTCTTAGGACGAAACTAAAAACATGCCAAATGTCCATGGTAGAATCCAATTGGAATGCCACGGATATATCCAGACAAGCAAAACGATTTATAGGACCTAGTTCAGCAAGAGCCTGGCCATACTAATTTTGAACAACAAAGACCTGAGCGTTATAACAGGCATGATGACCGGTCACTGCTCCAGTAGGTACCATCTATTCAATATAAGAAAAATCCAATTTGGAGAAGGATTGTTAGAGCCCTTGAAAATTTGGCAAAGTAATACTAACAGGGTAACATACTTTATAAAATGAATTGTGCCAAGTTGGGATCGAGTGCTTTATCAATCAACAACCACCACAGCTCAATTGTGAAAGGATAATCGATTAGTACCAAATATAGGCCATACCACAATATCCCTAAATAATGGACGCACTGATTAAAAGGCTCTACAGATGAACAGAAAAACTTATCGTACGTAATGCCCAAGGTCCATTGTTTTGATTCATGATTTTATGACTCAGTCATTTTTACAGGAATCAGATTCATTACTTCATGACTCAGCGTACGGTGCATGTTACAAAAAATATTATCGAAAAAAATAGTATCGCTTAGTCACCCTCGAAATGAAAGTTAAGAGTCTCTGCTTTCATTTGGTACCTAAAGAGAAATGTTCTATCGGGAAATCTAGAACCATTTTTATTTTTTTAGAACGAAATTTCGGAGGAATACCCATTTTAGGATATTTTCACCCAAATTTGTATGGAAAATAACCCCCGATAGAACATTTCGAACTCAGCATCAAATTCACCCAGCAGGAACACCCTTAGCTTCCATTTGATGGGTGACTTAGCGATACTGATTTTTCCACTAATATTCTTCTACCATAGCCACCGTGATCGCTTTGTTTTCATGACTTAGTGCCAAGATACAATGACTAAAGGTCATGATATTTCAGCTTTTAAAATGCATAAAACGCATTTCGCTATAATGACTTCTGGTCATGAAAAAGATTATAATTGTTCATGATAACCATCGTTTAGGTTCTGATATCATGATATGTAGACAAGGAGTAAGTCAGTTTTCTGATACTGGGATATTGGTTGATATTTTTAATATTCATTAAAATCCCTTACTTCATTCAAGCAGTTTTCGCTTTGTTTTCAATGTGCGTGTGACATAAATCAATATGTTACAAAGAAATGGCTAGCATCGACAAGTAATGAGCGGCAACGAAATCAAATGTACTTTAACAGAAAAATATCGTTATTGCGCGCAAACCCCAAAATTTTATTCCCACCTTTGGGTTTCCGCGCCGAAGACCCACCGCCAGATTGGGCGACAAAGAGAGCTGACAGCAGTCGCCGGGCAGTTGGCAATCCTGATATTTGACGGCGGTCGCCCGTTAGTCATGAGAGTGGATTGTTGTCACGCAAATAGAGCTTTTCGCTGAAAATGCATGTGTATTGAGGTCTTGTTGACAGATTTTCTGCTGTGTTAGTGTGAAATTCAGTGATTTCCTTTATCGCGTAAGCCTTCGCTGGAAGGAAACGTTATGTTGCTCAGCGAAGCAAGGAAAATTTTCAGTGAAAAAAGCAATATCTTAGCTATATTTGACATATGACAACAAACAAAACTAGTGTCATCGCACATCTGGATGATATTTGGAATATTTTTTTTTATTTTGTATGTGATTTCATGACTCTTTGGTCATGAATCCAACATTGGATGTTTTAACAGGATGTTTTGACTGTCACTAAGTCGGTGCCAGATAATGACTATCATATCCAAGAAAAGTATTACGTAGAACATCTTCTTCTTAATAGCTCTACACGGAGAAACGAAAGTACCCAAAAGTGAGTTCATTCCACCCAACTTCGAGGTTGCGTGCGGGAAGCCAATTTTGAGTTGATAGAGTCGATGTTGAGGTGGGTAGTTTGCATTTAGGCGTATACGGCCAAAGTACCTAGCGTCGAAGTTCTTTTTACTCAACCGTCAGTTAAAATTACTCAACTTTCGGTACTATCTCACTACTCAATTTTGGCTTCCCGCATCGAACTCTCAAAGTTGGGTTGTTTTGCTCTTCACTCTTTGACAACAATAAAGAGAGCAAATGAAACGGGACGCAAATAAGAACTCAAAAGTGGGTTTAAAAATACTCAAATTTGAGTTCTCTTGTTTTTCAGTGTACGTTCTTACTGAAGCTTAGCTTTCTTCGCTTAATCTCAGTGTTCTTTGAGTACCTACTTCTACGGTTAGTAACGGATCAATGAAGCCAACTCTTCTAGCGTTCAGCGCATGTAAACAGAGGCGCCACCTATACGGACATTAACATTGTGACAGCAGTGGAGTTATGTCAAACATACAAGATTACAATGGCGCTATCTTTTCATTCCATAGCGGCAGTACTAGTGATCCATTGAAACGCTTTGTTTGTTTGTCATTGCATGAATTTGTATATTATGCAGCAAGCACAATGCTACACTATGTTCAAGGGAAGTCAAAAAGTTCCCAAGTTTCTAAGAACTTTTGGGAGGGGATTATTCAGGACTCTTCCAGCATTTCTTCTGAGATTCCTACAGGAGTTCCTGAAGGAAGTCCTCACGGGATTGCTCAAGAGAATCTTTCCGTGATTTTTTAGACAATATCTTCTGGAATTCCTCAAGAAGTTCCTCCTAAGATTCTCAGGTGTTCCCTTATGAGCTCCCTCCATTGTTCTTTCTGGGATTTCTCAGAGAGTTTCTTCTGGGATCCTTCCAGGAATTTCCACCTCCACAATTCCTCCAGGAGTTCTTTCCTGGATTTCTTCAAGAACTCTTTTCGAAGTTTCTGCAGGGATACCTTCCGAAATCATTTCAGGGCTCGTCCAGGAATTTCATGCGAGATTTCTCCAGGAGTTCCTTTTGCGATTTCGTCAGGAAATCCTTTCGGAAATTCTTCATAAACTTCATGTATTCCCTCAATCCCTTCTTTCGGGATTCCTCCAGGAACTCCTTCCGAGAGTCTTTCAGGAACATCAGTAGCGTTTCGTAACTTAATGTTTTACCTGTTCAATGACCCTAAAATTCATTCTAGGAAATTTAGGATCAAATCAAATTGGAAATTGGTGCAAATGGCTAATTTCGGCATTTTCTACTGATTACAAGCTAATTTGTTCAGAAAATTCAAGAATTTACACATGTTGAACAGGCAGATTTGAGGTTAAGAAATTGTTACTGCAGGAACGCGTTCCTGGATTGCTTCAAGAGCTCTTTCCGGGATTTCTACGGGAATTCCTTCCGGTTCCCTTTGAGAACCTTTTTGGGGACTTATCCATGAATTTCTTCCTGGATTCTTTCAGAATCGGATTCCTCCTTAATCATGAAGTTCTCCCGCGATACTTTTAGGAACTCATTCCTTGTTTCGTTTTAGGAACTTTTTCAGGGATTGCTTTGGAAACTCTTTCCTGGATTCTACTGAGAACTCCTTGCGGAAATCCTCCAATAACTTCTCCAGGTATTTTTCCAAGAACTTTTTTCGGGATTCTTCCAAGAACTACTTTCTATATTGCTTCGAGAACTCCTTTCGGGATTCCTTCTGGGATTCCTCCGGGAGCTTCTTCCGAGATTCCTTCAAGAAACTCCTATGGGGTTCCCTCAGGAACTGCTTCCAGGATTCTTTCGGAAACACCGTCTGAGATTCCTCTGAAATTTTCCCCGGATATCCTTCCGGGATTTTTCCAAATAAATCTTCGGCAAATCCTCCAGGATTTTTTTTCATGAACTCTTTCGAGATTCTTTTAGAAACTGCTTCCGGTTTTATTTTCACGAACTCCATCCAGAACTACTCCTCCTTTCTGGATTCCTCCAGGAGTTTCTTCAGGCATTCCTGCATTTTTTTCTGTAATTCCTGCAGATCCTTCTGAATTTCCTCCAGAAATCCATTCTGAAATTCGCCCAGATATTTTATTCCTGGGATAGGAGTTTACAACGAAATTCATCCAAGAGTTTGTTTGTGGCATTATTTATGTAATTACTCCAGGAATTTCCTGTGAAGTCGCTTAAGCTTTGTAATGAGTCAGAATTCCCCCTGGACTCCATCAGCTTTGTTGGGAATCCTCCCTGGAATTTTCTTGGAACAATTCCTTCTGGTAATCCAAGAAAAAAAATCTTTAAACTTTAATATACTTCAAAAGAAGAATAATAAAAATGATGACAAGTCCAAGGCTTGTGCAGTCTCTGACATATGGTTAAATAACCACTGGTATTTATATGTACCAGCGAATGTCTAGACATAAAAGGTAAAAGTAGTACGTAGGTAGATATTGCAAACCTTCTACCTTTCCTTAGGTAGACACTACAAAGACATTTCAAAAGAAACTTTTAGGAGAATCTCAGAAACATTTTTTTTTTTTCGAGATTTCCGCAACCCCTCGAGAAATCCAGGATGGAATACCTTAAAGTCCCAGAAGAAATCTCAGAGAGAATCCTGGGAGGATCCCAGAGAAAACTTCTAAAAATGCCAAGAAGAATCTCAGAGATCCCTCCATTGTTCTTTTTGCGATTCCTCAGGAATCCTTCGATCCACCGGGATGCCTCCTGATGCTCTTTCCTGGATTCCTTCAGGAGCTCCTTTCGGAAGAACTTTGAATGGAAGAACTGCCGGTATTCCTTTGGGACACTGACATGAATTTCATGCGAGATTTCTCCAGGAGATAATTTCGTTAGTTTTACGGCTCTTCCAGTCTATATCAAGAAGCTAAAACGCCTTTTGCATCTACTGTCCTACGTTTCGGTGTGTGTTTCACCTTCTTCTGGGAATTAGAGGCTGCGTTTTGTTGTTGTGTGTGTGTGAGGCTTGTCCGACATATTACTGTCTATGATTTTTGTTGATGCCGTCCCTCTACGGTGCATGTGTTCGAATACCTTTTGCGTTCACTGCATCGATTATTTTTGCTTTGCACTTGTTGCTTTTGCCCACACCTACGCTATGGATAAAAACTAATTCCCAGAAGAAGGTGAAATACTCACCGAAACGTAGGACAGTAGATGCAAAAGGCGTTTTAGCTGCTTAATATAGACTGAAAGAGCCGTAAAACTAGTGAAATAATCGTCAATTACAGTCAGCAGTCAGTCAAATTTCTCCAGGAGTTCCTTCTGAGGTTTCTTCAGGAAATTCTATGGGAATTTAGAGATTTATCAAGGCATCTAGGGTATCTATCCAGGAATCCTACAAAAAAATCTCATGATATTCTTCCAATAACTTCATCCGGGATTCCTCCAGAAGCTATTTCCGGGATTGCTCCGTTTTTTTTGGAATTCCTCCAAGAAATTCTTCCAGTATACGTTCGGAAACTCCTTCCGGGATTCCTCCGGGAAAACCTTTTAAGAATCCACTTCTTCCGACTTTATTACGATCTGCTTCCAGGACTCCTTCTTATTCATGCACTTCGTCCTGGATACTTCTAGGAACTTCTTCCCAACTTCCTCGAGTAACGTCCTTCCTAGATTCCTCTGGAAGCTCCTTTCGGAAATCCTCTTGAGACTTCCTCATGTATTTTTTAATGAACTTCTTCCGGGATTCTTTCGGGAACTACTCCTAGTATTGCTTCAAAAACTCCTTCCAGGAATTTCTCCGAGAACTCCTTCCAAGACTCCTCCAAGAACCTGTTCCGGAATTCCTTCAGATTATTCTTCCATGATTCTGTCGGGAAACATTCTGGGACTTCTCTAAAAACTTCTACCAGGAATTATCCAAGATCCTTTATCGAAGCTACGGAAACTTCTTCCGAGATTCTTGCAGAAACTGCTTCCGGAATTTTTAGGAGCTCCATCCAGGATTTCTCAAGCTACTTTTTTCTGGATTTGTTCAGGAGTTCCTTCAGGAATTCTTACAGATAATACTGGACTTCCTCCGGGTGGGACTTTATTATGGAGTTCCTCCAGGAGTTTTTTGTGGCATTCTCTATGGAATTACTCAAAGAGCTCCTTATGAAGTTTCTTGTAGATTTTCTCCAACAATTTCTTAAGAAGAATCTCAGACGGAACTCCCTGGAGAAATCACAAAATGAAACCCTATAGTGGAATCCTTGAATACGTTTTTGAAGAAACCACAGGAGAAATGTCTGAAGAAATCCTAGGCTGGAGTAGTCTCAGAAGGAACTTCTCGAGGAATCCTAGAAACGTAGGATTTGCAGGTCGATCATTGATAGGAATTCCTCGATACAGCGACATTGATTGGCTTGGTAGCTTAGTTGGTAAAGCGCTCGTCTAGTGTAAAAGGGTCGTGAGTTCAAACCTCACCTGAGCTGTGTGTGTGTTTTTTTATAATTTCTTACATAATATACGTACGTTCTGTTGATTAGAGAATCATAATTGACTACAGGGATTGAGTTTTTTCTGGAATAAGTTGAAATCAAAATCGCCACCAACATTTCAAAAAGGCGTAACTGCCTATCGGAACTAGCCCTCCTTTCTAAGCTGTTGATCACTTTTACTAATTCTCGATTACCCATCTTCTGCATTCTTCCCACAGGTATGTACACCATGCGCATGCTGGACCACAATGCCACCAGCAACAATTCGTCCGTGCTGGGCGGCGCCATCGGTGGAAGTGCTGCCGCCGTTGCTGCTGCGGCCGCCGCCAGTCTGAACGGTCCCGCCCATCTCAGTGGTCTGATGTCGAGCGCATCGGCCGCCGCTGCCGTCTCTTCCGGTGCCATGCAAACTTCCCTGAACGGTGGGGGATCAACGGGAGGACACGGAACTTCCGGTGGTACCACGAGTGGCGACCGTCTGGACGCTTCCAGTGACAGTGCCGTATCGTCGATGGGATCAGAACGAGTTCCATCCCTCTCGGACGGAGAATGGGGTGACGGTGGAAGCGATTCCGCCCAAGAGTATCACAACAAGTACGGAGGACCGTTCGATTACAGCTACAGTGGAAACAATCGGCTTGGCGATGGAACCAGACAACCGCCCGTAGCCCAGAAGAAGCACCACATGTTCGCAAAGAGATACTTCCAAGAACAGAACACCACAATTCCTTCGCTGCCGTCGGGCCCCAACCCTTCAGCGACAGGAGCGACCGTCGATCCCCAAACCCAATTGAACGCAAGTATACCAATCAAATACGAGTTTGACTACATGAATCCAGCCTCGCTAAGTCACTTAGAGGGTGCCGTCGGTCCAGTAACCAAACAGGAAGATCAAACCAGTGCCCATAATAATCCACTTTCCTCGGTGGACATGAAATATCCGTACTCATTGGATTTCTCCCGGCAGAACCCTGCCTCGGTCCCAGCCCCCCGAAGCCATCATCACGACGTGATCCACCATAACCATACGTACACCCTGCCGCACAACAGCGGCGCCAATCCAAAGCCCCAAACCAGAGACAAACGGATCCGGAAGGCGGAGGAGGAGCACCTGACGCGGGACGAGAAGCGTGCTCGCGCCCTCCAGATCCCCATCCCGGTGCAAGACATCATCAATCTGCCGATGGACGAGTTCAACGAGCGGCTGTCCAAGTACGATCTGAGCGAAAACCAGCTATCGCTGATCCGGGACATCCGGCGGCGGGGCAAGAACAAGGTCGCCGCTCAGAACTGTCGCAAACGCAAGCTGGACCAAATTGTGACGCTGGCCGACGAGGTCAAGGACATGAAGCAGCGCAAGGAGCGGCTGCTGCGCGACCGCGAGATCATCCAAACCGAACGCAAGAGAATACGGGACAAGTTCTCGGCGCTGTACCGGCACGTGTTTCAGGTGAGTGTCGACCGTTTGAATCCCCCTGGTCATTTGTAACTGTACCTTTTTTCCCATTGCAGAATCTGCGTGACAGCGAGGGTAACCCGTACTCCCAGGAGCACTGGAGTCTGCAGCAAAGTGCTGACGGAACCGTCGTCCTGGTGCCCCGAAGCGTCGACCGTCAGCAGGATCTGACCGGCAGCAGTCACCAGCAGCAGCAGCAACAACAGCAGCTCGGCATGGCCGGAGGAAGTGGTCTGCCACATCCACACCATCAACAGCAGCATCTTCTGCACCTGCAGCAGCAGCACCAGCATTCTCAACAACATCAGCACGGTGGCCCGAATGGTACCAACAGTAGTGCGACCAATGGCACCGGTGCCGGAGGAGGCAGCCAGCATCGACCGAAAGAGTGAGACCGGCCGCACTGCCTTCACCAGCAGCAGCAGCATCAGCAACAGCATTTCCGGCATTTGCACCACCGTCATCATCATGTTCACCAGTGGCCACCGTTGTTTTACTAAAGCAGGACAAAAAATGGGAAAAAATAGGAAGACTGCGGCTGCGGAAGAAGAAGATGAGGAATCCAGGAAAGTAGGTAACCAGCCTGTAACGGAAGGGATCGACCAACAAATAGACACACGCAGATAGAACAAACATATGCACATACATACACATACAGAGACAGACAAACACACACACATACACACGAAAACAGAATGTACCTCAGGAATTTAGAACACTTAGAACGGCCCCCAGAACTTAGGAGAGCAATGGCTTGCTTGTAGAATACATTGCATCTTTAATGTATGATTACCAGCCAATCAATCGATCGCTTCGGAACAACAGACAAAATGGGACAATTCTGACCAAATTGTCAAATACAAAAATGCTTGTTCAGCTTTTGTTCAGCCCGGGTGTGCGTTGGGGTGCTTTTATGCGTTCAACATTCATATATTTATGGCAACCCCAGCACAGATTCGTGTTTGAGCAACCGACAGGTGGCAATCCGGACCGCTCATATTGAGCGTTCGGCGCCGTTTGATCCGGAATCAAGCACTTACACCCACAAAAAGACATACACACAGAAAATGCCCAGTTGTTCAACCGAAGCTTCCAAGTGATTGAGACCAGCCAGCAAAAGTCCATCCACCAGACCCCCTCGAGTTACAGTTTTTTTTTTATAGCGAAGAGTTACAACAGCACTACCATAGAAAAACAACAACAACAACAGTGAAAATCAACGACATTCCGGTTTGTTCAAAATTCGTGTTTTGATCAAAGTGATTCTCTCGGTAGTTTTCGTTTTCTTTAGCGATTTGCGAAATTGCGCGTCTAGGAAGCCAAAAAAAAATTGTAGCATCTATAAAAAGTTGTCGATATGGGATTGTTGAACATATATGAAAACAGAGACAAGAACAACGTGTGTAAATTATAGCGATAGTAAGACGATCTAACCGAAACTATTGTGCAGAATAGGAAAGGATGAAGTGAAGAAATACTTATTAACAAACTACCAGCATCTCATTGCGAAATGTGTGTAAGTATATCAGTAATGCCACCCCTCACAAACGGAAACAGGTGCACTGTTTGTTGCTTTGGCAGCAGCCAACACAAAACGTATACCTTTGGTTCGCTTTTGCAATGCGGCGAAAACAGTGCTTGTGGAGTCAAGTGGGAGGAAAATTAGGCTTTTCTAACTATTAACGCATACTTATTCGATTCGATTCGATGGGTGGGTGGGTAAATACCGCAGGCTCGTATACCGGAAACAATGGAAAACAGGTGTCGGATCCAGAGGGTTCCGTCCGGTGGGGTTTGCGGAGGCGTTCGGTTATTCGGGTGGACTGCAAGGACGTGGCCGTGGATCGGTGTCGGTCAGATTGATTTTCATAAGTTTAACTCATAACATAACTCTATGTTGCTCTTGGGCTATGAAAGATTGTTTCAAAGCTCTGTCTAGAATCTTGCGTAAGTGTCTTTGCGCGCACGTCTACCGCCCCTCATTTTGGCCCTTCATATAGTGGTGTTTTGAATACAGCAAAGACTGACAATGAATTCTCATCTTCAGCTCACATAAATTGTTCTGCACGACACGAGACGAATGATCAATCACATTCAATTACTTGATATGTTGTAAGGACGTGGCCGGAGGTATTATTGATCTTATCAGTTCGCTAATAGGCGTATAAATAGGAAACTTTATAGTTGGAGTGTAAGTGTCTCTGTTATTTAATCTTTCACCCAGTTTTTGGCCCTTCATACAGGGATAGGGTGGGGCGGGGCAAGATGGGTCGCGGGGCAAGATGGGTCAGTGCCATTTTTGGGCGCATTACTCATGTTTTGATTATGTTAATAATTTTGTTAGATGACCGGCAAGAATATACAAAAGTTTGGAGCATTGATTGAAAAATTATTCACTCTCCTTGGAAATAAAAAATAAAATGGTTTTTAGCTATTTTTCTTATGCGATACATTCCATATAATCTCCATATAAACGGCCGCGGGGCAAGATGGGTCACCTTCAATTTTGAACGTATTTTTGGAGCATTCAAAAACTATTTATTTTTTATTACAAGACTATCTCATAAACTACTTCTATCAAGCGGAATGAACGCTCAAAGTTATAACATAAAATTATGATAATTTTTTAGTGAAAACATCGATTTTCAAGTCGTCTTAGGACCACTCAAATCGTAAAATTTTTTATATTCCAAATAAATTTATAAAATATTTACTAGTAGCTCTTGTTTACTCAGTATGGATATGGAGCATATATGAATGCGGAACAAATCTTGTATTTTGACGTTTATCGTTGAGAAAATGTGAATTACATAAAAGGTGACCCATCTTGCCCCGCACTTTTTTCACGGCGCAAAATCGATCACTTTTTAAAACTGCTTGTTAAAATCATATTTTGTATTTAATGAACTTTTTATCTACTTTTAGCATAGCTAACTAGTGTATTAAAGAGTAGCGGACGGATACAAACCAATACGATTTGTATTTACAAAGTTATGGTGATCCATCCTTAGGTGACCCATCTTGCCCCGCTCCACCCTACGTCAGTATAAAACTGAGACATTTTATCTCAGTGAAGCGATAGGATGGTCATGATGATGCTACCATTCCTTCCTATGACAATACAGGTCGGACTCGATTATCCGGAGTCGGGTTCTGAAGCTTTGCAAGCATATATCTTGAGAACGAAATGTTACATGAAGTTGAAATTTTGACATTTTGTTAAGCTGATTGACAACCAGTGAAAAAATCAGCTTTGTACATCATTCCGTTTGCCTGATTTATGTTTGGGAAGCTTCTGGACCTGACTCCGGATAATAGAGTTCTGTACTAAAATCGGCATTGTTTCCTTTGATTTTCCAGTGCAAGTTGCTTGATCATAGTTTAAAAGATGATCGCTTAGACAGTGATGCCAGATTTATGGAAATTTCCTCGGCACACTGGTATTGAAAGGCTTTCGTTCAGAATGTCGTTTGGATGCCAATCTGATGTACATCAAAGGGTTATCCAGAGGATGCAGCGTTTAGTTACACTAACAGGACTCGTAAGGACGTGGCCGGTGATATTATTGATCCAGCAAGCTTATTTGAGGACCATATCATCTATAAGACTTCCGATCTCTTTCTCTTCCCAAACGAACATCTACGAGTAGCCTCTGAGTAGCCCTTGTGTCACGTTGATTGTTTTGTAGCATTAATTGAACAATCAATGCACTTTTGGCTACACTGTCGATGTAAATGTCATTTACAGTGTTGCCAAAACGATCACACTATCATCCAAGTACACCAAATTGAACCATCATAAGGTAGCGATGACAAAATGTCCGCTTCGCCAAACCGAGAATCGCCTTCCGGAAACCGCCACCGCCAGGGTACAAAGCGAAACAGGAAACCAAGAAGCATTGATGCAGAACAAATTCGAAGAAAAAGAAAGAAGTTGTACGAACAGTACGAAGAAAAAAAAACCGTGTTTGTGATGAATATTATATATTATACACACCCCTAACTAGAGACATAATATTGCCGTTCTCTCTTTTTCTTTCCCCCGCGCGTGTAAATAGTCATCCACCAGAACACTAGTTGCTAAGAACCGGGAACAGAACCGGAACCGGAAAAAAATGGAACGCGGAAAAGATAAAAGAACACTTTTTAGTCAGAAGAAAATTCAGAATTAGTAGGGAATAGGGGTACTTTAAAACAAACAAAAAACGAATCGGTGCAAACACTGCACTAAACACACTGGTATCGAACAGAGACAGAACTACAAGGACAAAAGCTTTTCGTTATTATTATTAGTTGATAGAGGTGCGGTGAAAGAGCAACCAAATTTTTCGTTGATGGAAAATGACAAAGTGTAACTAATTATTTAGAGAGTGATGCGCGGAAACCGAGGGCCCGAGAGCCGCCTTCGCACCGGAGGAGGTCCGAAGGCATTGTTTTACTTTTTTTTTTGTTACATTAAGTTGGTTGGTTTTTGTGCTTGATTTAACCCTCCATTTTCCGCTATTTGATCGAAGTCTGTCCCCTCCGCTTGTCGCTAGCCTGTAGCGCCGAGTGGAAAACAGCTACGTGTTGCCTCTGTGCAGAACTAACAGTTGATGATTTACGCGAAAATAAACAACAAAAAAATGAAAAGCTAAATCATGGAGTCCTAGAGTACCATTTTAGCGCAGTGTAGTAATATATGGGTGAAATGCAAGATAATATTATCGTTTGGAGTTTAAGAAGAGAAAAAATGTGAAAAATTTACAATAAAAATGAATAATCTGCATTAGTTAGCGTGGAAAAACATGGATGCAGATGTTTTACCAAGTGATTATTAAGATTGCTATTGTTGTGTAAATATATAAATATATTATAAGGAGTGTATCGTAAAGTAGTTGAAAATATTTACAATAGCCTCAAAAATAGTTTAATACAACTTTTAAGTAATTTTATTTTTGGATGTACTGTATTAATCCTTGAAAAAAGAAATGGCGTTTATGATTTTCTAAAAATGTTCTTTTAACTGAGTTTTTAACCTAGATTACTGAACACATGTTTTTAAATTTTTGCACACCCTCTAAAAAATTGAAATTTCGAAAAAAGTTCGATAATGTTCGAAAATTGTTGACTTTTTTGTGCAAATATAATAAGCTCCAGAATCCTCATGATATAGGCAAATTATTTTTTTCAAGAAAAATCTCCACTGCATTTAAGCGCAATTCTTAAAAATGAAAAAAGGCCATTTTTGAGGAACCCCTTTTTTCTATGCTCCTCCAAATCATGTTTACGCAAATAAAAAATACATAAAATGAAAAATTCGCATTCTTTAAATAGGGTATGTTTTTTAATTTATGGACGAGTAAGTTAGAGCAAAAAATAGAATTTTATAACCTTTTAAGATATTAAAAGCAGAACTTCAAAGTTTGACCAAAAAATAGATGTTTTTTGGAGTGGACCATTTTGTAGATATATGAGATTTTTCTGTCGAAAATATGAATTTTGAAAGTCGGTGTTGAATGATATGTTATGTGTACATAACTGTTAACAAGCAACAACATTTTCCAGATTTTTTATCGTACAAATTTTATTTGCTACAGATTTTTTAAATGTTGAAAAATCATAACAAAATTGCATTTTGTGCAGATTTTTATTTTATGAGGGTTATTCATTTAACCATATTTTCAATAATACTAAACATTTCCCAAATTTTTCCAAGCTGTTCTAAATTTAACTATATTGGGAAGATTTCATAGAAGAATCGAAATGAAAAGACCAACCCAGCTTCGAGATAGAGCATCCTGAACATTTTCAACTACTTTCCGATACACTCCTTATACTGAGAAATAAACACTTCTAAAATCTACCAATTGTTTGTAAATAGTTTTATCTGAGATTATAATATTGAGAAAAGCATTAGACAACGACCGCGACTAGTTGTGAAGAATCAGATGGGCTCTGCCATTGTGGTATACCATAACTATTGCTGTTTGATCGCCTTCCAGGTAGCAATTGTTCTTCCTCTACAAGTGGTTGGGGAAGCGGTGCCTGTACGATAGGCAAACAGTTTCAAACAATAAACAAATCGCTTTCGCTCTTCGTACATATGTACAACAGAGATGGTTATATTTGCGGTTTAGGGGAAGATGATATAGATCGATGAGATTAGAATTGAACCTTATGACAACTAAGTTGTCGGGTCATTAATTGGCTCGGTAGCTTAGTTGGTAAAGCACTTGTCTAGCGAATAAGGGTCGTGAGTTTAAATCTCACCTGAGCTGTGGATTTTTCCCAATTTAACCAATAATTTACCCATCTGTACATACTAGCGTGGTTCAAAAAAGCCATGATTTCAGTGTGCTATCTTTGGCGCTATGTGCAGCAATGTTGCCTGCTGGGAAGCTGGAGGATCACTGTTAAAGTTTGCCCAGTTGGATACAAATCGATAACTAATTAATGAAGCGTCCGATTCGAATGCGGTCTTCGGCAAAGTTGTAGCTGATAGAGTAGCCTAGGATTGCCAAGGGTCGACCAACCCACTAGGGCACTTGGGGAAATGCTACGGTGGATCGAATGAAAAACATCGTTTTCCCATAGTAATTCCCATACAAACTTTGAAGGGCTTGTGCAGTCTCAATTTTCAACCAAATGAGCTCAAATTTTGGGAGAAGGCATATAATCTGGTTAGGAATCGAATAAGCGGTGTGGAGCAAAAACGATTTTTTGAACCACGCTAGTAGATATGTATGTTGAGTTATTTGAAATTCATAATTGACCACACGGATTGGTATTACCGAAAATTTGCACTTTGAGTGAGTCGATGATATTCCTGGTTAAAAAATCAGCTATTTTTGTGAACGCAATCAAAAGTTATACATTATTTTGAGCGTCTCAGTTTTTTCGAGCCCAGTCTTTACTTTTCAATAAACTAAATAAGCTTTGATTCTATATATGTACCTGTAGAAAAAAAAAATGCCAGAACCGGACAAAAATATTTTTGAAAAACCTTGCATATAGATTTCAATAGCCAAAATAACTTACGAAGGCCAAAACTGATTAACATAGTAAATACTGTTTAAGTGATTCCGAAGTCATGTACCAAAAACAACACTAAACGAGACAGTTAAAGTTAGACAAAACATTTTAGCAAAAACGTTAATATTTATTCACCCCCTGAAGAAGACACTATCCCCGTGTCGAAACGTCGGGTGAATAATAAAACTCGTTTATTTGAAGCTTAAAGCTGCGTAGCCGTTAATCTATATAGTAAATATATTATTTTTGAGCTTTTTACACGATAATTATGAGTCCCAAGTACTCCAGAGTTAATTTATTCGACCCCCCCCCTCGGAAATTTTGGTCAGAATTCAACATTTTGAGGGGGGAAACAAATAAACTATTCAAGAAATTTGCCCAGAAATTTCTTAACAAATCCGATGAGTTTTGTGTTTTTTTCACCCAGCTAACAAATTGATTCACATAACTCTGCAACAACTCCGCTACAACTCTGCTAAGTAAACTTTTATCCGTCCAAAAACATATTGAATAAGATGCACCAAATATGCTCTATTCGCACAAATGTGGAGCCCATATACGTATATTTTAAGTAAACCACTTTGCGTTATACAATTTCAGGCGAATTCATTTGGTATGTACTATAACTTGTATAACTTTGTTTGACACTATATACGATTTTATTTTCACATCTCCAAACATATAAAAAAAGAAATTTCCAAGCTAAGATTTTTCGACCTACCACTGTGTCAATCACTAAATGTTGTTTGACGTGAAATTTAAGCAAATATAAATAATTAAATGGCTGGTCTGAATGGTCACAAGTACCAGTAGATAAAACTGTGCACTCAAACCCAGCCAATAATTTGGTTGACATTACCCTGTCGCAAGTCAGTTATGTGGATATTAACTATAGGTTACTCGACCCGGAAGGGGTTTAAGAAAAACGAACTATTTCGTTTCACTGCTAAAACAAGACTTATTTTTTTTAATATTAAATACTACAAAGGCCTATCGTTCCCTGAGTTGACAAAGTGTATAACAATGAATATCCGTCTGTCAACCGATTTGGGTTCTCTTACCACTAAATGAAAGCTACAATATCCTTGTAAATGGCTCTGAAGTTTTATTTCTATTGGACATTTGGTTACTGAGATATCTTTCGAAGAGTATTTCAATAAATTCCTTTTTACCCTTCTTACACCCATAAGAAGGGTATAAATATCGCTCGAAAAACCGACTTTCGATCCGAGGCCCGGAGGGCCGAGTCTCATATACCAATGAACTCAGCTCGACGAACTGAGCAAATGTCTGTATGTGTGTGTGTGTGTGTGTGTGTGTGTGTGTGTGTGTGTGTGTGTATGTGTGTGTATGTGTGTGTGTGTGTGTATGTGCGTTACAAAAAAAAGTCACGCACGTTTCTCAGCCGTCTGTCAACCGATTTGAGTTCTCTTGGAAGCAAATGAAAGCTACTACATCCTAGTAGAACGCTATTGAATTTTTTTTCGATTGGACGTTTGGTTACCGAGATATCTCTCGAAGAGTACTTTTGAGTCATACATCTAAACTTTTTAAGATTTTTGACCAAGTGTATCATAATAAATATTTCGGCCGTTTGTCAATCGATTTGAGTTCTTTTGGCACAGAATGAAAGCTACAGCATCCTAGTAGGTCGCCCAGAAATTTTATTACGTTTGGACATTTGGTTACAGAGATATCTTTCGAAGAGTACTTAGGATTTATACAACTAAACTTTTTGAGATTTTTGAACAATTGTATAATAATAAATATCTTAGCCGTCTGTGAACCGATTTCGGTTATCCTGGCACCAAATGAAAGCTACAACATTCTAGTAGAACCCTATACAATTTCATTAGGATTGGACATTTGATTACCGAGATATCTTTCAAAGAGTACTTGGGAGTAATACAGATTAACTTTTTGAGAGATTTTGGACCAAGGGTACCATAATTAATATCTCAGCCATCTGTCAACCGATTTGGGTTCTCTAAGCACCAAATGAAAGCTACAATATCCTTGTAGAAGGCCCTGAAATTTTATTTCGATTCGACATTTGATTACTGAGAAATCTTACGAAGAGTATTTCAATAAATTCTTTTTTATTATTATATTTACTTGTTATCTTGCATTAGTTTTTCACCAGTCTATGGGAAATTATTTTTCAATAAATTATGCTGATTTCATACAAAGTATATTCTGGCAGGTTATTGTTTTCAACAACATTATAATTAACAAATTACAAATACACATGAATTTTATGAAAACTAACAATATGTTAAATGAAAGCTTTGAATTTATATATTGTGGGAAAAATGCAAGAACCGGACAGCCAAAATAACTAGTTAATGCCAAAACTGATTAACTTAGTATATATATCATTTTTGTCCTTTTTACACCATAACCATGAATACCAAGTACTTCGGAGCTAATTTATTCGACTGATTAAGAGATATTACACAAAGTGCATCTCGCTGATTTGCTTATCCATTTGTTAATCGATTCAAGATTATTTGGCAGTTAAAAAAAGATACAATATTCCAGAATATGAAAGCTATTATTTTAGACTAAATATTAACGCGCACTGCAACGGCAAAAATTAGCAATAGCCAATATCTCACAAAAATAATATTAAAACTATCAAAGACTTTGATAACAGAGAGATGTTCCTTCTTTTTATCATCTGCACAAAAAACTATTGAAAAATATCCATAGGATTGCCAGTTATTCAACAAAAACCGAAATTTTTATTGCTCCTCCCATACAAAGTGTTTTTCGATTTTGATCAAGTTTATTGCTAATTTCTAATTTTTAATTGAGCGATTGAGCTGCCATTTTTTTAACATTCCATATAAGATTCTGGGAGGTGTCTGGCATTTCTGGTAAGTCCATGGTCTGATGCTATTTTGGGAACCAATTCACTAGATGTCAAATCCACAATATTTTCTAGAACTTTTGGTCGATCACACAAAATAAATTTGCTTAATACGCATAATACAACAATATTTTTAATAAGTGTAAGAAGGGTTCTGTTCACCATAGGTGGATTAAATCGGGTTTTTCTGTTATTCTATTATAATCAACGCACCCCCGGGCCGTGGCCAATCTGCGTTGAATCGCTGGGCGATACGTCTACCAGTAGACTTGTATCTGCCCTATGCTAAACCGATTAGCATAGCAAGTCCTTTCCACTGATGAGTAGGCTCGAATGTCCCGCTCCTCCCTATAACCCATAGGGGGAAATAAGGAGTTTTCAGTTTCAAGTTTTGCATGGATCATGACACCAACTCTTTCTACCATAATGCTTTAAAAATTCTGAAATAAAAGAAAACTAATATGATGAAAATAATTGAGATACAAGTTTTTATACAAAATTTAAAGATCGGTTATTTAAAGGTGAATTGAAGACATGTTAAGTACGGTATCTATATTATAAAATGTTCCGCACCGCCACGAATGTCATGAATAAGCAAACACATTAATATTCTATTTGCCTAGTAGTAGAAAGAGTTGCGAGCCTGTTTATAAAAGTTTCTACTTATCTTGATTGCTCCGGACAATTTCCGTTTGTGTTGGGGAACTTCGTGAGTGTACCAGGATAAGTTTTCTACAAAACTATGGCGTTTTCTGGAATTAAAAAATAAAAAAAAATACTGGGCCGCACAGCTCCGCGGCCCACTTATATTAGAATAAATATATATATAGGACGAAGTAGTCAGTTTTTGTCGATTTCGTCAAGTATGCGTCTTCAGTTGACAGCCTGCTATTGTAGCAAACGGTCGCGTTTTTCTATCGCACTCGTGAACCGTCGCGCGGGCAGTAGTCTATTAGCCGTATTCCCGTGATAATTACCCCAAACCAAGCATACCGTGAAAGCATAGCAATTATCTATTCGCGAAGGCAAAAGATTTGACGGAAAGTGCTTTTTTTCCTGAAGAATCACTGCCGTAGTTTCGACTCTATCCACATCGTGGAGTGTATGTGCTGTGGAAAGATCGAACAATAAACAGTTTTTTCTTTGTTCACACCCAGCCGAGAAATCGCTCGGTGAGTGGAATCTCGTTCAGTGCAGACCAACTGTTTTCGTGTGCAGGTGAATAAATCTATTTTTCGCAGTGGTCTGTACTACCGACTATCGTGCTGTAGTCCTTCGACATGTTGTCGGGGACCGACCCCTTCCCCAATGGGGATGCGGGTCCGTCAAACCGCCGTGATGGAGAATTCGCCGGACCTCTGTTTCCTGAATGGGGAGACCCTAACGGAAACCACGGGCAACTAGTGATGCTACGCATGGAAGCTGCGGAGGGTAGCTTACCTAACGCTCCTTTCCTCTTGCGAAAGTCAGTAGAAGCCTACCTAGGAGTGGAAATTGACGGAGCATACCCCGAATCACGAGGAGCATCATACGTTTTGAAGCTGCGAAATAAAGCTCATGTCGAAAAGCTGAAGAGGATGTCGAATCTCGCTGATGGATTCCCGATCAGAATCGTCGAACACCCAGTTCTTAACGTCTCCAAATGTGTTATCAGTTGCAGCGAAGCGCGCGTGTATTCTGATGAAGAGCTGGTCACTGAACTGCAGTCCCAAGGTGTTAAGCAGCTGCGTCGGATTACCCGGCGTGATGGAGATACGACGATCAACACACCAACCATCGTTCTTACCATCAACGGTACAACCGCCCCCGAAAGTATTTTCATAGGATGGATCCGATGCCGTACTCGACCATTTTATCCTTCGCCTATGCTGTGCTACTGCTGTTGGCAGTTCGGACATACCCGTACCCGCTGTCAAAAAACGTCCAACCCAACCTGTGGTCATTGCTCTGGAATGCACGTGATCGACAGCGAACATCCGTGTACCGCTGCTGCCTTCTGTAATCGATGCAACTCCACGAACCACGCCCTCTCTAGTCGAAAATGTCCTACGTACATCAAGGAACAAGACATTCAACATCTTCGGGTCGACATGGGAATTTCGTACCCAGCAGCTAAGCGGCAGTACGAACTTAGGCACAATCCGCAATCAATGGCCTCCGTTGTTACTGCTAGCAACGATCAGCGTTTCACTGAACTTTCCACTAAACTGGACAACGTGCTGGAGGAAATGAAGCGCAAAGACGAAAGAATAGAAGCCCTACTAACAGAAATCCGAAACAAAGACGCTCACATCGAGAGACTCGAAGCAGCAATGAAACTTCCTCCGCAAGAAAGGATGACTCTTGCCAAGGAGCACGGAACATTCAATGATCTCGTTCAGAAGATACGCTACCTGGAAGTCGAGTTGGCCAGGAAAGATAAGGAAGTCGCAGTAATCAGAGACATTTACGTTCCTAAGAAACCTGCGAATAAACCCACTAATCTAAACGCACGTACTGAAAGTCTCCATACGGCAAACTTGGAAGTCGTCGATCCACTCGATCGGAGTAAATCCCAGACAGCGAATAATAAAAAAATCGGTCCCAAAAAGAAGGTTGCTAAAACAGACAGCTACGAACTGCGCCACAAACGTTCCAAGAATTGCATCTCACCAACAACTGATCCGGAAGATATGGACATGACCTTGGACTCCCAACCCGAATCGGATGACATCGAAATCCCATTCGGAAATAAACCGATGCTCAACGCATCCGGTTACATATCAGATACCTAAACGACCCTGCCAGTCGAGTCCTCAGAAAGTTTACCCTACGTGTACAATAACCCACTGCCCAACAATGCCTCACCACCCAATTGACATTGACACTAAGAACCACACGAATGATGAGAGGACTTTACCCAAATCCCATTCCATCAAAACCATAGCCGATGATCCGAATGCCATTACGCCTCACAAATATGCAACCCGAAAATCCAAACACATCAGAGCTCAACGAACGCACCCGGTGGAGCCATTGAGCAGCCCAGGCACCGTCAGTGCGGACGTCAACTCCACACCGGTACTGCCGGACAACCCTGGACACTCTTTGGCGGCCGGAAGAGGGACGGAAAAGGGAGTTTACTCCTATACCCCTACCGACGACGTGGGAATCAACGCATCGCCTGGCAGAACTTGCCCGCTGACAGCGAACCAGCCTCCAGAATATTCATCCAGTGAAGCCCATCCCAAATTACATCGTACATACCCGGTGGAATCACTGAGTAGTTCAGGCACCGTCAGTGCGGACGTCAACTCCACACCGGTACTGCCGGACAACCCTGAACACTCTTTGGTGGCCGGAAGAGGGACGGAAAAGGGAGTTTACTCCTATACCCCTAAGGACGACGTGGGAAACATCGCACCGCTACCGACCAACGCTCAACATAGATCGAACGTGGAAGAACATGCAGTCTCGTCAGAAGGTTCGACAAGCGCCCTGCCGCCAACAGCAAGGTCTGATGCAACATTATACGATCTACTCCAACTCCAAAAGGGTATTCCCATCCCCGCAGCAGGGCCTTCTGTCTTGCCAGATCCACTAGTGACTGGCATACAAAGATATACCCCTGAAACGACAGTAGGTGCTCACCAGTCTGAAGTCCATCACCACTCACCATCAGTTGGACAGACATCTTCAACCTCGGCTGGTCGGTCTCGTAACACTCTGCCTAACCCCTCTAGAAGACCACTGGCTATCCAGTGGAACGTAAACGGTTATTATAACAATCTAGCAGACCTTGAAATTCTTGTGAGAAAGCATGAACCTATTATCCTGGCAATCCAAGAACCACACAGGATAAGTATCAGTGGTCTGAACAACTCTTTAAGAGGTCAATATAAGTGGAATCTAAAATGTAACCGAAACATCTACCATTCAGCTGCGATCGGTGTTCAGGTCGGGGTACCTCACCATGTTCTTCATCTGACAACCGATCTACCTATAGTGGGAGTTAAACTTGGCTATCCCTTCCCTCTAACGGTTATATCGGGCTATCTCCCCAATGGAAATATTCCGGATTTAAAATCAAAACTCATGGACGTAATCCGAAACCTAGATACACCAATCCTGATCATGTGGGATGTCAACGGCCACCACCCTGAATGGGGAAGTAATACCTCCAACAGCAGGGGTTTACTAATACTGGAGATTGCAGAAGCCTTCGGATTAGTCATTCTCAACGACGGATCTCACACATTCACCAGAGGTCAGACAAGTTCAGCTATTGACGTCAGCTTAGCCAGCCCATGTATAGTTAATCGACTTCTCTGGGCAACAGCTGAGGATCCAATGGGAAGTGATCATTACCCGATCACCATCTCAACCGATCAACAACCCCAAGCGATATCACGCCGTCCACGATGGAAATATGAACAAGCAGATTGGTATCAATTCCAGGAATCAATAAATTCGAAAATTCTCGACCCATCCATGAACAATATGGATGACTTTCTAAAGGCTGTCAAGGAAGCTGCCACAGCTTCCATTCCGCGATCTTCAGGGAATCCTGGTCGTAGATCCCTCCCTTGGTGGTCTCCTGCCATAAAAAAATCGATCAAGGAGCGACGAAAAGCGTTACGTGCCGCAAAACGTCTCCCAAATGAACATCCTGCTAAACAACAGGCCATGGAGATCTACCACTCCAAAAGGAACCAGCTTCCCAGCGGACCAACTCGAGATCCGCTTATTATAGCCAACGCCCTTGCCGACCACTTCGCTTCTCTCTCGTCTCTCGGTCTCTACGAAACGGAGTTTCTCAGGCGCAATCAAGTATCACTCAACAGTCTAAACCAACTTGTAATCCCGGTAGAAACTAACCCTTCGTCCATAAACTCGCCGTTTCGAATGGCAGAACTAAACTTCGCCCTACGTCGTTGCAAGGGCAAATCGGCGGGCCCAGACGATCTTGGATACCCACTACTCCGACACCTTACACCCGAATCTAAGGCGGTTTTTCTTGAACTATTGAACAAAATCTGGACTACGAACACTATACCTAAAACCTGGACCCACAGTCTCGTTGTGCCCATCCCAAAACACGGACGTACTGCTACAACACCCAGCGATTTTAGACCGATTTCCCTGACGTGCTGTGCCAGCAAAATTCTAGAGCGTATGGTGAACCGCCGATTAAGTCGCTTCTTAGAGGATAATCAACTCCTCGACCACCGACAACATGCCTTTCGTCCTGGGCATGGCACAGGAACCTATTTTGCGGGCCTAGGCGATGTTCTTCAGGACGCAATAGACGAAAACCTTCATGCTGATATTGCCTCACTAGATCTGGCGAAGGCATATAACCGTGCCTGGACACCCCGAGCCATTCTTCAGTTAGCTGATTGGGGCCTGAGAGGCCACATTCTTTTCTTTTTGAAAAACCTTTTGTGCGGCAGGACTTTTGAAGTCATAATTGGTAATAACTACTCCTCCATCCGAGCCGAGGAAACAGGCGTCCCGCAGGGCTCCGTGATAGCAGTTACCATCTTCCTGGTCCTCATGAATAGCATGTTCGAAACGCTACCCAAAGAAATTTATGTCTTCGTTTATGCAGACGATATTGTGTTGGTTGTTATCGGCCGTACACTGAAGTTCATTAGGCGAAAACTCCAAGCAGCAGTGTCTTTGGTCTCCAGATGGGCCACCCGAACCGGATTTAGATTGTCTGCAGAGAAAAGTGTCGTCTCTCATGTCTGCCGATCACGTCATCGAGTGTTGCCGTCACCGATAAAGGCAGACGGATGCCGGATTCCGCACAAAAAGTCTGTTGCAGTTCTTGGAGTCCGGTTGGATCGCAAACTAAACTTCGGAGAGCATTTCAGCGACATCAAAAGAAACTGCGAAACACGATTGAACCTTCTTCGCACTCTCTCCAAACCACACAGGAGTAGCAACAGAGACGTTCTCCTCAGAATACTTAAGGCTATCGTCAATAGTCGCCTGTTCTACGGAATTGAAATATTTGGACTAGCTGGAAACTCTCTCATCGATCGTTTAGCCCCCACATACAATCAAGCTATTCGGACAATCGCCGGACTACTCCCATCCACCCCAGCAGATGCGGCCTGTATAGAACTTGGAGTGCTTCCTTTCCGCTATCAGGTCACGGAGACTCTGTGCTGCAGAACCATTGGATACCTCGAAAAAACGACCGGTAATCAAGAGGTCTTTCTCCTCAGGGAGGCGAACAGAGCCCTCACCAATCTGGCCCATCTAGAACTCCCCCCGGTTGACCAGGTCCACTGGGTTGGAGCCAGAAGGTGGGACGCTACTGATCTCCATGTCGACCTGTCCATCTTGAAACGGTTTCGCGCATGAGACAACTCTACTGCCATGCGCTCTCATGTCACCAAATTGTTAGCCGGCAAATACCGTTATCACCAACTCGTCTACACAGATGGTTCGAAGGCTTCGAACAGAACCGGCTTTGGTGTCGCTGGTTACAACACCAGCTACTTTTTCCGACTACCTGATCAGTGTTCCGTTTTTTCGGCCGAGGCAGCCGCAATACGCTTTGCCATCACAACCATAACCGGGTGCCCAACCTGCATAATCTCTGACTCCGCCAGCGTGCTTACCACTATCAACTCCTCATCTTCACGTCACCCTTGGATTCAAGCCATTCAGGAAAATTGTCCTCAAGAAACAGCTTTTCTCTGGGTGCCGAGCCACTGCGGTATACGAGGAAACAATGAGGCAGACCGGCTCGCCGCAACTGGCCGATCCGGCCGCTTTTTCACCGACCTGACGCCAGGAGCAGACTTGAAGACCTGGTGCAAATCCATCATCCGTTCATCCTGGACCCAGGAATGGGCCGCCAATAGACTCCTATTTATCAGGAAAATTAAAGAGGATACTACAAAATGGACAGATACAACCGACCGACGCGACCAACAAATTCTTTCTCGCTTACGAGTGGGACACAGTCATCTTACTCATAACATGACAAACCATGGTCCTTTCCGCAAACTATGTCTAACCTGCAACACAACTATGACTGTTGAGCACATAGTAATCAACTGTCCCTGCTACCAATCGGCACGTGATCATCGCGCTATTCCCCACTCAATCAAAGATGCTCTAGCGCACGAGCCAACCAACGAAGCAGCATTAATATCGTTCCTGAAGGATACTGGTCTATACCAAAATATTTGACCACTCTAATCTCAACATACATCCATGAAGACCTTGCTACTCTCCCGGACGGATTTTAACTAACGTATAGAAACTATTTGTATTGTATCTGTATTGTATTGTAGTAATTTAGTGTCCAATTTAATACTCTGTAGTAATCATCGCCAGGTGGGCCTCTCACTGCGAAGCCCTCTCCAAACCCTCCAGGAGATGAACCAGCCATAGGCTGAAAATCTCGATAATAAAGATAAATAATAATAAGTATGCGTCTTAAGTCTTGAGTCTTGATCACCCGTTGGCTTCGAATCTATAAGCAAGCACTATTAAATGCTGCACTTTCACACTATTGGTTTCGGTTTCTTAGTTATTTTAAATTGATATGGCAAGAAAACATTATCAAGCATTAGACATTCAAAACATATTAGGGTTTACTCATAAAACAACTATCACATATGAAAATACTGATATTGAAAATTAAAATTAATATTAATCACAAGTAAATACAATGTCAGCACTGTGAATGAGCAATTTGAATACACGAGATACTACTATTTGTTGCATATTAATTGTTAAAATTAACCGAATAGTGGAAAGCCCAGACAACAATTCCAAGTCTTCTGACTCCAGAAAGATCCCAAGATTCGTCACAAAGCACAAATGTTTTCATTATGATTCACAACGACTCTCGCAACCCTTCCCGACTCAACCGACTGGAACTGTTTTCTGAGTATAGAAACTACTAAGCCCTAGCAGGTTCCTCCTGTTTATCGAGCATTTCTGATAAATCAGCTATACTCCATATGTAGCAGCCGATTCGCAATGAACCGTTGGAGGCGCATTAAAGTGTTAGAGGTGATATTTTCATTACAAGAATTATAATTAACTTCCTTCACTTTAGTACCGTCAAACCCTGTGATCTTGGCTAGTGTTATTATATTTTACCAATAATTTCACCCTAATCTTGACACTAACATAGTTATGCGCTTAGTGTAAGTGGACGCCGCTTATGATTTTGGTTGGACAATGACCAAAAATAGTGTTGTTTCGACAATAGTCACATACTATGCCCTACGACATTGACGATTCTATTGTCTATGGCTCACCTATTTCGTGCCACCCAGCAGGGACTTGGTCTGGTACCCAATTCAGTATATCCGCTCCTCGTAATGTATTTACACAAGAATGCCAAGGATCACCGCTCATGCTTTACAATACAGTTGGAAAAACTAGAACAACACCTGGCCACAATGATGCCTAAAGCACTAAAGCGGACCGGAAGTGTTGGTGAGCCCGCCCCCACCTAGGTGGATTAAATCGGGTTTTTAAATATGATCAAATTTGGTTTCTCAAGTAGCTCTACATGAAAATGCAATTGCATCAAATACATAAAAGCTACTATCTCTTTGTAAAATTTGAGCTTAATAAACAGTAGCAAAAATATCATGGAATGTATGTAAGAAAAGCCTTTTTTATGACCAAATCTGGTTTCTCAAGTTAGCTCTACATGAAAATGCAACTGCATCAAATACATAAAAGCTATTATCTCTTTGTAATATTTGAGCTTAATAAACAGTAGCAAAAATATCATGGAATGTATGTAGGAAAAGCCTTTTTACCCTTCTTACACCCATAAGAAGGGTATAAATATCGCTCGAAAAACCGACTTTCGATCCGAGGCCCGGAGGGCCGAGTCTCATATACCAATGAACTCAGCTCGACGAACTGAGCAAATGGCTGTGTGTGTGTGTATGTGTGTGTGTGTGTATGTGCGTTACAAAAAAAATCACGCACGTTTCTCAGCCGTCTGTCAACCGATTTGAGTTCTCTTGGAAGCAAATGAAAGCTACTACATCCTAGTAGAACGCTATTGAATTTTTTATCTATTGGACGTTTGGTTACCGAGATATCTCTCGAAGAGTACTTATGAGTCATACATCTAAACTTTTTAAGATTTTTGACCAAGTGTATCATAATAAATATTTCGGCCGTTTGTCAATCGATTTGGGTTTTCTTGGCACCAAATGAAAGCTACAGCATCCTAGTAGCTCGCCCTTTTATTTTATTCCGATTGGACATTTGGTTACCGAGATATCTTTCGAAGAGTACTTTGAAGTAATATAGGTTAGCTTTTTGAGAGATTTTTGACATTTAGCATATTGATGAATATCTCAGCCGTCATCGAGATATCTTTCAAAGAGTACTTGGGAGTAATACAGGTTAAACTTTTGAGAGATTTTTGACCAAGTGTATCATAATAAATATCTCAGCCGTCTGTCAACCGATTTGGGTTCTCTTAGCAAGAAACGAAAGCTCCAGTATCCTTGTAGAAGGCCCTGAAATTTTATTTCGATTGGATATTTGGTTACTGAGAAATCTTTCGAGGAGTATTTCAATAAATTCCTTTTTTACCCTTCTTACACCCATAAGAAGGGTATAAATACCGCTCGAAAAACCGACTTTCGATCCGAGGCCCACAGGGCCGAGTCTCATATACCAATCAACTCAGCTCGACCAACTGAGCAAATGTCTGTGTGTGTGTATGTATGTGTGTGTGTATGTGTGTGTGTTTTTTTTCCTTCTAAACCATAGGGGGATAAATCTGCTCATCAGACACCCTAACAGGAAGGTTAGGGTAGTGTGGGGTTAAGGCCGTCTTCTACAACGCCTGTAGAAGCCAGGACTCTCCTCGACCCACTAAAACACATTCCTATGGTCGCCAAACCCTACGTCTCTCCGGAACCACCAAGAAGATATTGCTTCAGAGAGGGGCTAGTGCATATCGCACCCTCAAGGTTAGCTGCGTAGCCTGCAGCAACGAACATCGATGACTCGCTCTGGAGAGTCCATCACGATAGCATGCTGGCGCTTAGCCAGTTTCCCGAGTGGTCCTCGCCACTCCCTTTGTCCTCGGAAGGCGGGTAAGGGTCAACCCCGCCCGCGCCCTACTGCTGAGCAGACATCAAGAACTGATGCCCACATGCAACCCGATCTGACCTGCCCGTAAGGAAGGGTATTACTACCCTTCAGGCCCTATCAGATGCATCCGTAGGTTGCAGACAGCAGGGTCTCACCTACCCCGACCCTTGCCGGGGACCCCTTTCCAACCGCGGGCTCGGATCCAACCCAGTAGACCGACGCCACGACAGCACCGCTACCGGGACTTCCTCTCCGCGGCCACTTAATCGCTGTAAGGGTCGATCTCGACCGCAGGGCACCGGTATGACCTACGAAGCCGACTTCGAACCCCTGGACCACCTCTTGCACTGCATCTGGACTAGCCATTCTCCGAGTCCACGCGCCACCTCCTCTGTAGCTCCCAGATGATATGGGTGATAGCCGTTGAAACGGCATTCCAGCTAACCTCATCCCTACACATCCTCTGGACCAAATTGTCCGGAGTTGTGTCCTCCCCGCATGTGGTAAGCATGCGGTCACGCATTGTGCGAAAACGCGGGCACACGAACAAAACGTGTTCCGCCGTTTCCTCTAAACCATTGCACACTGGGCATTCGGGAGAATCCGCATGCCCGAAACGGTGTAGATACTGTCGGAAGCAACCATGACCTGTAAGGATTTCGAAGCACTCCATGTCCTCACTGATAAGAATGCTGATAGGCACCATACCAGTAATGACGCAGAGAGCGTCGTGTGACACGGTACGGTATGCGCTCGCAACCCTCAGGCACATAAGCCTGTAAGTACTTTCCAGCTTCCGTCGGTAGCATTTAGTACTTAGCGCGGTGCCCCACGCCGGGCCGCCATACCTAAGTATGGACGTAGCAACACTAGCCAGAAGCTTGCGCTTACTGGCGTACACCGCAGAGCTATTGGACATCATCCGGGACAGTGCCGCAATAGCTATGGAGGCTCTTTTACAGGCATAATCGACGTGGCTACCGAAGGTAAGCTTATCGTCGATCATCACGCCCAAGTGTTTGACGGAGCGCTTTGACAGGATAGTACACTCTCCTACACTGATCTCCGTCTGCTGCTCCGACTTCAGGTTGTTAACAACCGTCACCTCTGTCTTGTGGTGAGCCAGCTCCAGTTTCCTGGACCGCATCCACGCCTCCACAACCTTGATCGAGTGGTTGGTAGTCAACTTTACGTCCTCGATCGTTTCACCGTAGACTTCGAGCGTAATATCGTCGGCAAATCCGACAATCACCACTCCCACTGGGTACTCTAACCTCAACACCTCGTCGTACATGACATTCCATAACACCGGACCCAGGATGGAACCATGCGGGACTCCTGAGGTTATGTGAAAGCACTTCCGACCCACCTCCGTGTCGTAAACTAGTACGCGGTTCTGGAAGTAGCTTCCGAGAATCTTGTACAAGTACTCCGGTATCCCCAGACGCAAGAGCGCATCGGCAATAGCAGCCCAACTGGCGCTATTAAATGCATTCCTTACATCCAGAGTCACTACCCCGCAGAAACGAATTCCCCTCCTCTTAGGCTCGAGTGCTTTCTCGGCGGTTTTTGTAACCGACAAGATAGCGTCTACGGTGGACCTCCCCTTCTGGAAGCCATACTGGTTGCTCGAAAGACCATTTACGCCCTCAGTGAACCTCAACATTCTATTGAGGATGATCTTTTCGAGCACCTTCCCCGCCGTGTCAATCAAGCATATTGGTCTATATGCCGACGGGTCTCCGGGTGGTTTCCCCGCCTTTGTCAATAGTACCAGGCTCTGCCTCTTCCAAGCTTATGGGAAAACTTGTCCAGGCATTTCTGCATAGCAGACCTGAACATCTCGGGAGCCTCTGCAATAGCTACTTTTAAGGCCAGGTTCGGAACTCCGTCCGGACCTGGGGCCTTACCTACGCTAAGGGACTTAGCTATCCCCGCAAGTTCCACATCGGTGACCCTCTCCTCATCGCCAGCCCCAGTCCCCGGCTGTCCTACGAAAGGAGGCCAAGGACTAGGATCATGACGCGGAAAAAGTCCTTCAATGATCCCCTCCAACATCTCTGGAGATTGCTCTGTAGGAGCCATCACACCTCTCGTCTTGGCCATAACGATCCTGTAGGCGTCACCCCACGGGTTCGTATTGGCACTCTGACAGAGACCCTCAAAGCAGGCCTTTTTGCTTGCTCTTATCTCGGTCTTAAGCGCGGCTTTTGCAGCGGCGAACACCACCCGCCGTTCGTTTCGCTCTTCCTCTGATCGTGCTCGCTGCATCCGCCGCCTAGCCCGTAGGCAGGCGCGGCGCAGGTCCGCAATCGCGTCGGTCCACCAGTAAGCCGGTGGCCTCCCATTTCTAGGGTGGACTCGCCTAGGCATGGTCGCATCACACGCACGTGAGAGCACCGCTACCAGCTCGTCGCCGTCTAAACCGAATAAGTTTCGCTCACGGCGGAGCGCCTCCCTAAACACCCCTTCGTCGAAGTATGATGGCTTCCACCTGCGAGGGCTTGGCCTTGGCCTAGCCGCCTCTTCTTCTATCCGCTGTCTGCTGTTGTTGTAGTCGATACTGTAGCGAACCGCCAGGTGGTCGCTGAGAGTGTAGCCATCATCTACTCTCCAGTTCGAACTACTTGTTAGGCCAGGACTACAAAAGGTCACGTCAATAATTGACTCCGCTCCGTTTCGACTAAAGGTACTCTTGGTACCGACATTAGCCAAGTCGACATCTAAGATGGCCAGTGTTTCTAGCAGGATCTGACCCCGCTGGTTCGTGAAACGGCTTCCCCATTCCACGGCCCAGGCATTAAAGTCACCCGCTATTACCACCGGCCTTCGCCCTGTTAGCACGGTCGTTAAGTTGTCCAGCATTTGCGTGAACTGCTCGATCGGCCACCGCGGAGGCGCATAACAGCTACAGAAGAAGACCCCGTTTACTTTGGCGACCACGAAGCCCTCATAGGTAGTAGACACCAACTCCTGGACGGGGTATTTACCCGTCGTCCATATCGCCGCCATTTTTCTGGTCCCATCCGCGACCCAGTTGCCGTTGCCGGCGGGTACTCGGTATGGGTCCGATATGATGGCGATATCCGTCTCCCACTCAGAAACCGCCTGACAAAGCAGTTGCTGAGCCGCATCACAGTGGTTCAGGTTCAGCTGCGTTACCTGCACTGTGATTTGTTGTTCACTGCGGCTTTCTTGAAGGCCGGGCACCTTGGACCACCCATCGGATGTCTGTTGTTCGAGGATTTCCCGGTACAGATCATGCAGATGGGCGGACTCGTACAGCTTTGGGCCTTATGACCTTCAGCGCCGCATCGCCTGCACAGTTTGCGCCTGTCGGGGCCTTTGCAGTCCCACGACTTGTGTCCTGGTTCCAGACACCTGAAGCAAACCTCTGGTGGCTCGTGGAATGTCAGGTGACATACACACCAACCCACCTTTATGCCTGGTTTAGACAGTGCAAGTGACTTGATTCAAGTCAATGGAAAATGCCTAATTGAATGCGAATTGAACGTGTAAACAACACCATTCATCTCACATGAGCAACTCACTTGACTTGAACGAAAGTTGAACATGTTGAACTTTTTCATTCAAGTCAAACGAAATCGTCTCACTTGCCCCGTCTAAACCCGCGATTCATGTGAGCTGAATTTAAGTCATCTGTCAGTGAGATTAATTCAATTCAGTTTGCTTACGCTCCGCACGAGTTGAACAATGTAAACACTTGCTTCAACTGAGATGCTATTCAAGAGCATTCAAGTGAACACTCAAGTCATTTGCTCAGTCTAAACACATCATTCCATTGGATTGAACATCTTTGAGAAGTTGGCAAGTGGAATGTTCGTTTCAGTTGAACAATGTAAACCAGGCATTATGCTCCCTACTTTAACGGACTTTTTGACGTCCGCCACAGGTAGCTGAACTAAAGCTATATGTGTCCCTGCTGGCCCTTTCCGTAGCTTAACGGCTGCGGCGGCCACCTGCACATCGCACTGTTGCCGCAGTGCCGTGACGAGCTCTTCCACTTCGGTGATCTCATCAATGTCCTTGACCTTCAGAGTCGCCTCATGTGTCAGAGCCCTCACCTGCACTCCCTCACCAAAGACCTCTTCTGCCAGCCTTTTATAGGCGGCGCCCTTGTGCTCCTTCTGGCGCTTCAGCTCCAGGATCATCTCGCCTGTACGAGTACGTCTAATCCTGCGTACGTCGGCTCCAAGACCCTCAAGTTTGGCGTCGCTTCGCATCATCTTCAAGACGTCCGAGTACTTGGACTGTTCCGTCTTGATGACGATCGCGTCGCCTTTCTCGCGCTTGGCACCTGCCCTCCTACGCCTTGGCTTGGCGTCCTGCGCTACTACCTGCGGATTCGCCTTCTTCTTCCTCTTCCGCTCTACCTTCGTCCAAGGGGGGTCCTCCCCTTGGATCGCCCTGCTCTGTGGCTGTTGAGGGCCCACCAGCGGTCGCAACCCCTTGTTCCCATCGTTCCGGGACGGGCCAGCCTTTTCAGGCCCACCCTTCCCAGCTTTCCGGGAACCCTGGCTGGGGTCCGACCTTCCGGCATTATTACCGACTTTCGGGGTAATGATTCGCCTGACCTTGCGGGCACCGCCAAACAGCTCCTCGCCTGACGGTTGCCTCGCCCGCTTCTGCGATTGCTTGCCCCGTTTGTCGCGAGCAGTCGCTTCCGCCTTATTCGGACTTCCTGCGAAGGAGAAGGCCTCCGTTTGGGTAAACTTCGGCACTTTCTCATTTGCAGGCTCCACTACTGCAGCAGTCAGCAACGCGAGTGCCGCGTGCTCCTGCTTGGCATCGTCGATCGACGCCCTAAGTCGAAGCAAGGCCGTTTTCAGGTCCTTGCTTATGTTCGACTTAGTGGACGCAAAGTCGATGATTTTGCCAAGCTGCTGCTCAGCCACCTCTATTGCGGACCGTCCTTTGTATTCTCGGTTGACGGCCCTCAACAACCACGCTCCGTCCATAACCTCCACCGGCTGGCTTGCCGGGAAGTGGACTGGAGCACCCACGCTTGAGCTGCGTACGCAACTCCCAGCGCCTATCTCCTCACTTCTCCTTGTTGGAGATCTCATCAACCCGCTTCTTGCGAAGGGGTTGATCGCACCACTACTTCCACCTAAATTTTGATTTCTTGAATTTTTGCTCATTTTTTCATCCCACGAGTCGCACGGGAAATAAAGTCCACCACGCCAGAGCCCTGCATTAACGCGGTAAGGGACAGCTTACTTGATGGCAAAGTCAGGGAAACAGCGTATGGGATTCGGAGTGGAAGCAGCAGAAATGATTCACACGCGAGAACTACGTTTTTATAATCGTTTAATCGAGCGAAAGGAATAATACATGTGATTGCGTGCAGCGCTATTTATGGACTGAATAATGAAAGTCTTTGTCTTCTCTCTCCACTTGCGGTGGGCGCAAGGTAGGGGTGCACACGTAGGTGCGCACTATCGCTTGGGATGTGTGTAGTGGTAGACGATGCACATTTCGACACTCCTCCTCATCGGGTATCCGCTTCACACATCGTCCACCATCCCGAGCATCTCGAAGAACTGCTTGTGTTTCTGAGGTCCCAGAGGCTTCGTTAAGATGTCTGCAACCATAACTTCCGTTGAACAGTACACCAACTTGATCTCCTTCTTCTCGGCTAGTTCGTGAATGAATTTCTCTTTGGTGTCGATGTGTTTTGATCGACGGTTCGCCTTCTCTGTTTTCACGAACGCCAGGCACCCCTGGTTGTCCTCGTTCATGGTCGTTGGGTGGTTCTGAATCTCACCGAAATCCCGCAGAAGCTGCCGCAACCAGATGGTCTCTTGGCAGGCCTCTGAGAGTGCGACATACTCCGCCTCCATTGACGAGAGTGTTACGCACGACTGTCGCCGACTCGTCCAGGATATCGCTCCTCCTCCAAAGTAGAATACCGAACCGGATGTTGATCGCCGGCTCTGGGGATCTCCAGCCCAATCGGAGTCTGAATACCCGATCAACGGTTGATTACTATTTCCGCCCAACTGTAGGTAACTGTCCTTCGTCGCTTTGAGATAGCGTAATACGCGCTTAGCAGCGGTCCAATCCGCTTCGGACGGCGCGGCGAACTTGCGGCCGAGAATCGCCGTCGCAGCTGCTATGTCCGGTCGGGCAATGACTGACAGATAAAGTAATCCGCCAACCAAGCTTCTGTATACCGTTGAATCCTCGAGCAACTTGCTTGTTTCCTGCGACTTCAAATATCCCGGGTCCATGGGAGACTTTGCTGTCTTGGCTTGATCCATTCCGTGCTTGTCCAACAGCTTCTCAATGAACTGCTTCAGTCGAACGAAGTACGCTCCGTCCTCGCGGCGCACCTCCAGTCCAAGGAAGTGCCGAATCTCGCCGAGACTGGTTATTTCGAGCTCTTGGGCAAGTCCTTGGTAGACCCGCTCCATTTCCGCTTCATCGGACGATGCCAGCAGCATGTCGTCGACATACACTAGCAGCAACACCGTAACTTCGCCATCTTTCTTCACATACAGACACTGGTCCGCTGCCGACGCCTTGAATCCCAACTTGATCAGTACATCGTTCAGCCTCCTATTCCAGCATCGCGCCGATTGGCGCAACCCATAGATGCTCCGCTTAAGTCGACATCCTGTCCTGGTACAGCAAATCCGGGCGGCTGGCGCATAAAAATCTCATCTTCTAAGGTCCCATTAAGGTACGCCGTCTTAACGTCAAGATGGCGGACCACAAGTCCACGATTCGCAGCTACTGTCAAGAATGTGAGCAGCGTTGTCTGACGAGTAACCGGTGCGAACACCTGATCATAATCGATACCGAACTGTTGCGTATGTCCTTGCGCCACAACTCTCGCCTTGAACTTTACCACCTCATCAGCTTCGTTGCGCTTAAGCTTAAAGACCCACTTGGATCCCACCAACTTGCGTCCTTTCGGCAGCGGTACTAGGTCCCAAGTACCATTGCGACGGTGGGAGTCCATTTCGTCCACCATGGCACTTCGCCACTCCGGATGTTCGATGGCCTCACGGTAACTGACGGGCTCTTCAAAAGCACAGGCAGCTATCCCCACGACGTAGTCGTCGTATCGTTTCGGTACGGCTCCCAGGTTCTTTCTGCTTGACCGGCGAGTACCGCCAGTAGCGCCTTCTTCTTCTTCTTCATCCTGGCTAGCGGAATGATAGTGCTCCTCATCGCTCACAGAGTCGTAGTCGTCTTCACGGAGGTCAGGCTTCTTCCGCAGCCCGATCGCCTCCTTAGGTTCATCCCTTCCTTCTTCGGTCTTGGTGTCCGGAACCGAAACTGGCAATTCCACGGCTGACGTTCCATTGCCGAGCTCGATGAAACGCACATCCCGGCTGATGGTTATGGAATCCGTCTCTCGATCTACAAACCGGTAGCCCTTGTGTTCTATCGAGTAGCCCACAAAGTTCAGCTTCACCGCTTTCGAGTCGAGCTTGCTCCTCCTGGTTCCAGGGATATGGACGTAGGCTTCACTCCCAAACACCTTCAAGTGTCCAAGGTCCGGTTTCCTACCCCACCACAGTTCATAGGGGGTTTTCGCGACCGACCTCGATGGCAGACGGTTCTGGAGGTACGTGGCAGTTAGGACGGCCTCGCCCCAAAACCGCTTCTCGAGCCCCGAATCAACGAGCATGTAGGTCGCCATCTCGTTGATCGACCTATTCTTCCTCTCTGCTACACCGTTGGACTGGGGGGAATAAGGAGTGGTGAACTGGGGCTGGATGCCCTCAGACTTGTAGAAACTCCTAAGCTCCTTATTGTCGAATTCGCCCCCATTGTCCGATCGAATAACGCGGGGTTTGCGTCCGAAATTGTTCTCCGCCCAGCGTACGTAGTCGATGATGTTCTGCGTGGCTTCCCATTTGTGCTTCAACAAGACTGTCACGGTGAATCGACTGTAATCATCCACCAGGTGCATGACGTACCAATTGCCGCTCGGCGTCGTCGTCTTCATCGGCCCACACAAGTCCGTATGGATGATGTCCAGGGCCTGGGTCGACTTCCTCTCGATAACAGCCGAAAAGGGTGCTCTTGCGGCTTTCCCCTCCATGCAACACTCGCAAATCAATCTTAGACCACAATCACTCACCTGGATTCCGGTGGCTAGGTTCTCCTTGAGAAGACGATCGGCGGCCGCCCAGTCTCGGTGACCTAGACGACGGTGCCACTGATGCTGGCAGTCGGGTTTGTGTTGACCTACTGTTGCCTGCATCCAACGCTCAGCCTGACGAAGATGGTATAGTCCACCGCAGCGGCGGACGCCTGTCGCTACGACGGATCCTTTCGAGTTAACTACTCGGCAGCCGTCACTGTTGAAGCACACTTCCAAATTCTTCTGCGCCAGCTTTTCCACGGAAATCAAGCTGGTCGACAATCCCGGAACGTACTTCACTTCACTAATGTCGATTCTGATCGGCTCTTCGTCACCGTCAATCCCGTATACCACGCCACTGCCTTCGCCGAGAATTTGGGTTTTCTTCCCGTCGGCGAGGGTTATCCACCCGCCAGCGAATTCCCGAAGCGATTTGAAAAACGATTTATCGTTTGTCATATGTGCACTTGCACCACCGACGAACCGACGTGACAGCTAGAACAAACAAATTCAAATTTGTTGTCCGCGACGCCATAGAGCTTGCTGACGTTTATTCACCTCTCTGTTTCAAGCTTGCAGGCGGGATAGGATTTGTTTTCATCGGGAAACCTTTCCTGGTGACAACAAATCCTATTCCGCCTGCATGTTTGAAAGAGAAAGGTGAATAAACATCAGCAAGCTCTATGATGAAAAATAGCCGAACACTGTCGCCACCTCTATAACGGTTCGCGATGATTTACTAGCTTTACCCCAAACCCCTGTGTGTTCATATAGGAAGAGGTTCGCGTCTGCGCTGATTTGACAGAAAGGTTCGTTCGCTTTGCTGGCCGACCGTTAAATTGAGGGGGGACAGTTTTGAAACATCACTGTCACGTCGGTTCGTCGGTGCTTGCACCACTGTCGATTACCCATGATCGACTCTTCTCGTCACTCGCGGTGAAGGCAATTCCCTTGCTGTCACTCTGGACCCCTTTTGCCTTCGCATTTTCACTTTTCTTCGCGGTGTTTTCTTCTTTCTTCGAAGCTTGAAGCTTCCTGCAATTCCGCCGGAGGTGGCCAACCTTCTTGCAGAAGTGGCACACCCGGCTTTCTTTCTCCGGATAGCTTTCAGCAGACCGCATCGCCTTTTCCACTTTTCGCGCACTACCGGTATCACGCTCTAGCCGACGTTGATAATCGTCCATCAACCGCGATTTCACTACGTCGAGAGAAATGTCATCTTCCGACCGACTATCAAGAGCAGTTACGAGTCCGTCAAAAGAAGGCGGAAGGCTTCGAAGAAGCAAGCAAATTTTCGTGTCCGAATCGAGGGTCGTTCCGGCGGCGTCCAATCGATCGAAGAGGTCATCGATTTCGAGCAAATGACGCTCTAAATCGCCGCGCTCCGGAAGGTTAGTCGAACACAATTTCTTTAATATTGAAACGCGCACTGAACGGGAGGACTTCTGGTGATATGCTTTAAGCGCATCGTACACTTCGCGAGCATGAACACAAGCTTTCACCAGGGGAAGCTGGCTATCTTCGAGTGTCGCTTTCGCTTTACGGTCGGATTTCTCCCACGCGACGGTACGATCCGCTGCGTCGGGAATGTCGTCCTCGACCACGTCCCACAAATCTTCTCGGCACAACAAATTTTCCACGCGCACTTTCCACGTAGCCCAATTCGACCCGTTGAGCCGCGGAACGGAAAATTTCGCATCACTCATGCCTGTTTTTGTTTTTCTCACTCAGGCGAATAATCCCCGTGCCGACTGGCAACAATAACACTGTTTTGTTTTTGAGATCCGCCTGCTGTGCTCGCACGGTACACTGTTTCTTCGTTCCCTTCTTCGAGCAGAGTTTACTCGGAACACTATAGGGAAAATGTAACACTCTCTTCGCTGCTCCGTTTGTCGAGCCACACCAGGTCGGAATTCTTCTTCCTTTCTTCTTCTGCCCCGGCAGAGGAATCACCACTTGCACAAGATGGCGCCCGAACACGTTCTTTCGCGATATTCACTTTTTCTGCTCGTCGCACACGCGGCGGAATACGAACCGACGACCGTTCCGAAAAAACCCGGTCACAAAATCCTCACACCGATCCCGCTGCGCCCATAACCTGACGGCAAAGTCAGGGAAACAGCGTATGGGATTCGGAGTGTAAGCAGCAGAAATGATTCACACGCGAGAACTACGTTTTTATAATCGTTTAATCGAGCGAAAGGAATAATACATGTGATTGCGTGAAGCGCTAGTTTTGGACTGAATAGAGGTAATCACTAATCACGTTCAAATGTATGCGTGCTTTTTTATAGATGTAGTTGTGAAACTGCGAGGAAAATATTTGCACTCTTGCCCCGGACGCTAGTTTTATCATTATTTACCCGTTTTACCCAATTCGATTGGGTAATATTTGCATATGCAATCTGAATAGCCTTTCAATCGGCGTGCACTTTTGTGTGAGGAAAAATTTGCGCTAGTGTTCGTGTGTTGAAATGTCACTTATCTCTATCTAATCTCTATAATAGAGATAAGTGACATTTCAACACACGAACACTAGCGCGAGTTTTTCCTCACACAAAATTGCACGCTAATTCAAAGGCTATTCAGATTGCATATGCAAATATTACCCAATCAAATTGGGTAAAACGGGTAAATAATGATAAAACTAACATCCGGGGTAGGAGTGCAAATGTTTTCCTCACAGTTTCACAACTACATCTACGAAAAAGGCACGCATACATTTGAACGTGATTATTTACCACTATGAAAGTCTTTGTCTTCTCTCTCCACTTGCGGTGGGCGCAAGGTAGGGGTGCACACGTAGGTGCGCACTATCGCTTGGGATGTGTGTAGTGGTAGACGATGCACATTTCGACATTACTGTGGGGGGTGCCCAGGTACCCCACAGGCTCCGTTAAAGATCGAGCATCTTTTTCACCCCCTCGATCACTCATTCCTCAGCACGGGTCGCTTGACACCTTGAATTGGGGTTAGTAGTCCTATTCTTAGCCGGCGACTACGCGGCTGACTCGCAAGCGGGGGGGTGCGTCAGGCCCCAGGACTTTCGTCCCTGCTGCCCCAATATCGCTTAGGAAAGTTCAATGTAACGAGTCATGCTCAACAGCGTGGGTATGATTTTCACGAAATCCGGTCAATTTGATTTGTGAGTTTTGCTGACGACATGTATGTTATCGCCCGAACATTTGGAACGGAGCCAGAGCTGCTTACCCGCCTAAAACACGAAGCGGCAAAGGTCGGACTCGGCTCGGACTATTGCTGAATGCGTCAAAAACAAAGTAGTTACATGATTGTAGGCGGAACCGAACAGGACGGGATTCGTCGATGTAGTAGCTTTACGGTAGACGGGGATAGGTACCTTTGAGATAGTGGAGGAATTCGTTCACCTTGGATCCTACCGTAGCCACTATCCAAACTAGGTAAGATTAAACTCTTTACAATCACAACACAAAAGAGAACAACAGCCATAAAACCAGAATAGGTATCGATTATAAAACTCGAAAGGCGAGGATTTAAACTAATCATTGCTCCGATCAGCGCAGTAAGAACATAATAGGTACTATGGAGGGCGTCCTGGTACTCCACATGTTCCATTTGCGGTTAGGTTGGTATTAGACCTCCCTAATCATTTATTCCAAGGTACGGTAAGCATATAGCCGCATCACGCCATGAATTAGGAGGGGTCACTAAACTAGCGAATTCTTACCAACGGAACAGGCGGCCTGTAGTCCTATAGTTAGCCAGTTGAACGCGAACTGCTACCGACACTACACTACTGAACTATCTGATCTGATCGAGAAAAGAATTTAATGTATTGATGATCGACTTCATAGGGCGCGAACAGCCCCTGAGATGGAATGTGAACAGTTATCACCACAAATGCAGACTCTTCACTTTTATGTACGTATTTATTACTATTTCAGTTTCACACATTATAAACTGTGATCATTTTTCTCTCTCTCATCATTGTTACCTTATACATTAAAAACTATCTTAAACGCGAAAGGCCCTTATGCCAAGTTGTATTACCGTTGCTGCTTGCCAGCCACGAACTTTATGGTTTACCCTCTGCATCCTTACACACCATGCTGCTGCTGCTGTGGTGTGCGAAATTTCTACATTCTCCATTCCGACATCAGCAACGGATGGTTAGTGCGCGAAATAGAAAAAATGCATGACCTTCTTCTCAGCTCTAGATTAGTTTGACCATATGTATTGTGTTGCGTTACAAAAATAAAGTTCTGCTTGTCGTTGATTTCCATCAGTCACTACAAGGACAGCTCGAGAAACAATACTGCTGATCAACGGCATTGCCCACTTGGCGACACTTTTTCATTTACAGGGAAGGGATGATGAGCAGCATTGGTATCGGGACCTCTACGTAGTGATAAATGAGAGAATGGGGGGAAAATCCGTAAACGGAAGTAATCGTGTTAGTACATACCTTAAACTGGTATGATACTTTCTGTTTCTGACATAGGAATGAACGGAAAATAAAAGAACGAAAAAGCCATCAAGCGCGAGCAATTGCCAGAGTTTATCGCGATTCCGGCTTGATCTTGGGTGGGTTAAATGAGGTGTACTTGGTCTTTTTGGCCTTCTTCGGTTTACTCGACGAGGAGGCGGAGGCCTGAAAACTTTGCCAGCTGTTGACACGATTCTGGCGAGATTCCTCAAAGTTCTTCTGCCACTCCTTTTGGAAGTTGCGCTGTTCTTCCTCTTCGATCTCCTGCTCCCGCTTACGTTTTCGTTCCTCCTGGTCACGCAGATCCAACTGCTGCCGGCGCCGTTCCATGTCGGCAAACAGTTTCATCACCATCACGTACACCGCGTGCTTGTATTTGCTGGGATCATCCTCCGGAATTGCCTCATGCTTTCCTTCCTTGCGCAGCTTTTTCCGCTTTTCCGTGATCATCAAATCGGTACGTCCTTTTGCTTCCTCGTAAACATCCAGACACTGCTTCCGAGTGGCTTCATTTTCCAGCGTCTTCCAAGCTTTATTGACCACCTCGAATGCCTGCTGGGCACGTTCCTGGTTGTCCGGATTTTTATCCGGATGGATCAGAATGGACAGTGTGCGGTACTTTTTCTTAATTTGTTCGATGGGAGTGTCCGGTTCTAGATGCAGCACCTCGAACGGATTCAAATTGAAGTACGTAGCACCGGGACGTAGCAGCCGATCGATCTGCTGCTGGGAAGTGAGCACCGAGTCGCGCTTCTCGATTTCCTTCACCTAAAAACCGCAAACAACACACGAAGGGTGTTCAAGGGTCAAAACACAACACACCTCTAGGGGAACTTACCTCGCTGTAAAAGTCGTTGAATCGATCTTCTTCGTGGAAGGAACTATGCGCCATTGTAGACCGTAGCTGCAGAGCTAGAGATTATCCCAGGAAATGACGAAAAATCACAATAATTTGGAAGATGTTTTCTCCGTTTCCCAAAAACCGAAGCAAAACATTAGCAAAATCGCGAAACCCAAACCGCGGAACTGCCAAACAGTTGTCAGCCGAGGTATAGCTTTTTTCGCAACCAGGGAAGTTGACGCCACATTTGAAAAGGGGCTATGACTATGTACCAAGGTATCTACATTTTTTTTTTTATGAATTGAGAAAATCTGCAACAGATACCCAAGAGGTGGTTCCTTGGGTGATGTGGGGATCGACCCACTAAAAACTCATTCTCTCTTCCTTACCTTCGCGGTACGCCCGTTAGGGATCAGGGGTAGAAGCTGACTGTCAACTGGGAACAAATTCCGCCTACCCTCTATCATGTTTTAGAATTAGTAAAAAGACGTAACTGACAAACAAGAAAAGTTCAATTTTCGATTGCAAAACTGATTTTAATTCCGTTTTATCATGCTAAAAGCAAGTCAGTATGTGATTCAAACATAAAGAATGTTATATTCAGCTTATTAGATTGAACAATTTCATTTCGAAAAAATCAGTATTTTGTTTTCACCATTATGAAATATTGCGCGCAAACCCCAAAATTTTATTCCCACCTTTGGGTTTCCGCGCCGAAGACCCAGCGCCAGATTCGGCGACAAAGAAAACTGACAGCAGTCACCGGACAGTTGGCAATCCTGATATTTGACGGCGGCCGCCCGGTAGTCTTGGGAGTGGATTGTTGTCACGCAAATAGATCTTTTCGCTGAAAATGCATGTGTATTGAGTTATTGTTGACACATTTTCTGCAGTGTTAGTGTGAAATTCAGCGATTTACTGTATTGCGTAAGCCTTCGCTGGAAGAAAACATCATGTTGTTCAGCGAAGCAAGGAAAATTTTCAGTGAAAAAAGCAATATTGGCCTCTACTCTCGTTTGTTTTTGTTGTTGTTTTGTTTGAAGTGCGAAAATCGACTGAAAATTGAAAACTCCCTGAACGATTATTTTTCTCCAATGTGAGGATAATTTAACACTATGACTCAAGAAATGTCGGTAATTACCGAAAACACTGATCATAAGCATCAAAAACGAAAGAAAAACACTGATGTTTGTGCTACTGTTGATGTTTATAAAACCATTAAACAAAAGATGTTTACAAATTAGAACCAACAGTAGATGGCGCGCAGGTGGGCATGTTTGGGTAGGCGTAAAGGGTAGGATCTTCTACCCCTGTTAGGGATGACTTCGAGAAGGGGGGGACCGTACATGAGTACACTCTAATAGTAAGCGTTCCACCAGCTACCGCCTTAAGTTGTTCACTCTCCCCTGGAGGCTCGGGTCCTGGCTAGTACTTAGACTACCCGTTGAACTCAAGCTCCTGGATGGGGAAGGGGGGGCAACTCAACTAGCTGTTGTTCGGCTCGCCATTTACTCTGTAGTTCAAGAACGATTCGAGAAACCGTGGAAGTAACGGAGTCCCACTTGTCCGCCCCCATACACATCCTTTCAACAATGTTGTCAGGTGTGATATCTCTACCGCATACCTCCTGCATACTCGACCTTTGCTCCACGAAACGTGGACATTCAAAGGGCACATGCTCCGCGGTCTCGTCGCAGTCTGCACACTCCGGACATACGGGGGAGCCTGCGTGTCCGAATCTGTGCAGATACCACCTAAAGCACCCATGGCCTGACAGAAATTGAGTCAAGTGAAAATTCACCTCGCCATGGGGCCTGCTCGTCCACTTGGACACGCTCGGTATGAGCCTGTGTGTCCATCTACCCTTGCTGGAGGAATCCCATTCGCTCTGCCACTTCAGCATAGACGAGGTTCTGGCGATACGCCTCGCGCCTCTTATGCCGCGTCGCTCGAAGCATTCTTCATCCTCTGCCACCACTAAAGCTATGGGCATCATGCCCGCTAGCACACATACCGCGTCCTTTGAGACCGTGCGGTATGCGCTCACCACCCTAAGGCACATCAGTCTGTGGGTACTCTCAAGTCGCTTCACGTTTCGGTTAACCACTAGCGCCTTCGACCATGCAGCGGCGCCATACCGTTGTGGGGACTTGTCGTCACAAGCGGATACTTTGGTGGTTCGGTTTTGAATGAATGTTTTATTTCAACCAATCTTACTTGCTAGGTTACATGAATTTCGGGATCGATCAAATATGTATCGATCCTCACTTACACGTTTAAAGTATATAGAAATATAGAGAGGGACAGATAGAGTTGCGCTGTGCTAGTCAGTTAGTTGTGTGTCGTTAATAGGAAACAGATGGGTTAAGTAAAATAGAATGCATACTGCTGACTGTTACATTGCAGTTCGTTCGCATTTGTGTTCTCACGCTGTGAAATGTAAATTGACCTGGGTATGGTTCGGGTCTGTCACCTCGAGTGGTTACGACATGCTTTAGGTTTCGGTAAAAGATTTATGTTGCAGTTTTATGAACTGTATGAAGCAGGGTGGTCTGCTAAGGGTAAAGAATTTATATTGATGTAAAACAGATGTAGGCACAGCACACCGTAGTATGGATACCGCTACTGCCGCGAGCAGCTTACGCTTACTCGAGACTATTGCCGAGCTATTTGACATTATCTTTAACAATGCCATTATCGCCATGCTTGCCCTTTTGCAGGCATATTCTACGTGGCTTCCGAATTTCAGCTTATCGTCGATCATGACCCCCAATTGCTTCAGTGAGCGCTTAGAGTTGATCGTGCATCCACCTGTGGTGACCACTGCCTGCTGTTCAGACTTGCGGTTGTTTACCACCACCACCTCCGTTTTGTGGTGCGCGAGTGCCAAATGTCTCGACCTCGTCCAATCCTCCACTATGCCAATTGCGTGAGTTGCTGTCAGTTCCACTTCCTCTATCGACTCGCCGTATACCACGAGGGTAATATCATCGGCGAAGCCGACCAGCTTTACGCCCGGTGGAAGTTTGAGCCTCAATACGCCATCACACGCCGCGTTCCATAGTACCGGGCCCAAGATGGACCCCTGCGGTACCCCTGCGGTGATTTTGTAGCTCCTCTCGCCTTCCTCGGTGTCATAGATTAGCACTCTATTCTGGAAGTAGCTCTCCAATATCCGGCATCGGCTAACCGGGACTCCTAGGTGGTGTATTGCGCACTCAATGGCGGTCCAGCTGACGCTGTTGAACGCATTCTTAACGTCCAGCGTGACGACCGCGCAATAGCGGATTCCTGTTCGCTTCTTTTGGAGCGCTATTTCAGCCGTTTTGGTTACAGCCCTAATAGCGTCCACCGTCGATCGACCCTTCCGGAAGCCGAACTGGTTATCCGAGAGACCAGAGTCATCGGGTTTCTCGGTATAGACCATCAGCCTCGACAGAATGATCCGTTCCCACAGTTTTCCGGCGGTGTCCAGCAGGCAGATAGGTCTGTATGCCGACGGGTCCCCAGGTGGCTTCCCGGGTTTGGGCAGTAGAACCAATCTTTGCCTTTTCCACCTCTCCGGAAATTCGCCTCTGTCTAGGCACATCTGCATAGCCATTCTGAACATGTCAGGCTTAGCCTCGATGGCCGTCTTGATGGCTAATGTCGGGATACCGTCCGGACCCGGAGCCTTGTTCAACTTAAGCGACTTCGCTATTGCAATGAGTTCGTCGTTCGTCACCGGGGCTACCTCGCTATGGCCGGTTTGGCTATAGGGAACGGGGGCCCATGGTCTTGTATCGTGGCGCGGGAACAGCGTTTCCACGATCTTCTGCAGCATCTCTGAGGAGCGTTCTGGGGGTGCCGACGCGCCCTTCGTTTTGGCCATGACTACTCTGTAGGCATCACCCCATGGGGTCGTGTTGGCTGTCTGGCAGAGATTTTCGAAGCACGCCCGCTTACGAGTCTTAATCTCTTTATTCAGTGCCAGTTTGTAGCAGTCAGGAAATTTGTATATATTTTTTGTGTATATTCTAATGTAAATGTTGTAAATATTATATCAATGCCTATTGAGAATAAGATTAAATCAATGTTCAGGGTAATTAAATTCAAATTATTGGAATTCCCTTAGAGTAGGCAATCATAGGTTGCGAACATTTTGCGAAATCTCTTCTGAGGCGAGCACACTTGTGTCTTCGAAAGGTTGGAAAGGGACAGCAGCACGACCATCGCTCCGAGTGAGTTATCCTTCGTGACTTGCGATCACGAAAGTGTACGACGAGTTTTCGGGAAATGACGAGCTTCCGGTTCGTCCGAGAATGCACTGTCTTAATCTGAGGAGTCACAGTCTCGATCATTTCGTTCGTGACTACCCAGCAAACTAGAAGTGTGCGCGTTGGTTAATTTGTTCGTTGCCACAGAAATGTATGGAGTTTTAGTGACGTTTAGTATATGTTAATTAATTAAATATCTTGTTCGTTCTCTAGTGTGTAGAAAGTGTGCGTAGTATAGCAATTCGTGTGCGATTTGATTAGAAGTAATAATCAAAAGGTAATTGTGCTCTAAATGTGCCATGTTCTGCCCGTGCTCAGTGTTCGTTCTAGCCGTAAGGCTGTTTTATTCGCAGCGAAGCTACCCGCACCCAACAGCGCAGACTCCCCCCAACGAACGGAAACCTTCCCGGTCATCCGTTAATCGATCGGAAGTCGGACGATCCGTCAACACATCGACCGAGTGAGGTGCAGGGGACCTCCTGGCCAACTTTCGCAGGTCAATCGATCCGCCAAATTGCTTGCGAACACCAACCTCGTCGACCGCCATTGCATCACCAACCCCGAAGCAACAACGCCATTCAGCGTAGTGGCCATTGGTGATCACCATTCTACTCGCCCGTCTCGGACGGGGCACTGACCTGGGCCACAGGTCAACGACAGCGGTAACGTAACCAGCGAAGTCGGTGAGTCGAAACAAACCTCTTTTTTTGCGTGGAGTGGGGCGTCCGCTGAGGGCGCCTCGGAGTTCTTTTTTGCCAGTCACAAGACTGAAGACGATGTGCCGCTAAGGCCTCGTAGCGAAGTTCGGAGATCGTCGTGCGTGCGTGACGAATTGCCGCCGCCCAGATCCGGTTGTCACACCAGGAGCGCAGACTAGCCCGCAGATGCGCCGCCAAAGGTCGTGACGTCACAGAACACATAAGCACATGAGCACGTTGTAGATAGATAGAATCTAGGGAGAGAAATCGCACACACGATAGAGAGTAGCTAGAGAGAACGAACACCCATACACGAAGACCCAAATAAATACTAGCATGTAAGAATGTAAGAATGTGATATCACTAGCGAAATATAGTTTGTATTCGTAAACCGTAATGTAGCGTCTAACTCCAATAAATGTTAGTATGAAGTGTTACCGTAATATCCCTAGTGTTTGATTAATTGCCATGTATTGCACGTCACTACGCGTTTCGTTGTCGTTCCCGTCCTCCCACGGAGTTTGATTGATGGGGTTCTCAGTCCGTTTCCTCTTTGCTGTTGCGTATCGCGGCGAGTGTCTTGTCTGCCAGTGATGAGAATTGGTGAGCAACCGCGAATGTTGTCTCACTTTGAGCATGCGTGATTCTCTCACCGGATTCTCTGAGTGCCTTCGCGATTAATGGTCATGATGCGATAATAGGGTGAACCCGTTCGGTCGTTTGGTTCGTAAGCCAGCTGGAACGATCCGTAAAATTCCTTTCGGAAATATTAAATGGACTCGCCCTCAGGAGAGTCTCATCCGGGCAAATTAAAATTGGGCATGTGGTCTCCCTTGTGGAGTGGCGCTTAAGCCACGTGTTTTGAGACGGATCGCCCGGGCTGGCTACAAGTTTAGCCGCCCTGTAGGCCTCGCTTCGTTCAATTCTATCCTCATCGGTACGAGCCCTCTGCATCCTCCTTCTAGCTCTTAAACAGGATGCGCGGAGTTCTGCGATTTCTGGACACCACCAGTACACCGGTTTGCGTCCAATTCTGGGTAGGGATCGCCTTGGCATAGCGGCGTCACATGCACGGCTTAGGGTTCCGACTAGATCATCGCTGGATAGATCGTCGGTGTTACTCTCCATAAACAATCGCTCCACAAATGCCGGCTTATCGAATCGCGAAGTCAGCCATCCCCGATGACGATCGATGACCTTCGGCTGTGGCCGTCTTCCTCCGTGTTCCACTCTGTATCGAATCGCCAGATGGTCACTATGCGTGTATCCATCGTCGACCCTCCAGTCCGAGCTAGGGTTTAGACCCGGGCTCCAGAAGGTCACATCAATGATGGACTCTGCACCATTCCTACTGTAGGTTTTTTTGTCGCCTACGTTCGCGACATCCACGTTTAGTCTAGCCATAGCTTCGAGTAAGGCCCAACCTCTCGCGTTAGTCAAGCGGCTACCCCACTCAATCGCCCAGGCGTTGAAGTCTCCACCGATGACCACGGGACTCAATCCCACCATTGCGCTTGTTAACGATTCCAACATAGACGAGAACTGGTCTATCGTCCACCTCTCCCAGGTGGACGATAGACCAGTTCTCGTCTATGTTGCCCCTCCCGGGCATAACAACTGCAGTAGTATACCCCGTTGATCTTCGCTATTGCGAAGCCCTCGTGCGACGTGGAAACTATTTCCTGGACCGGAAAACGACCGGTTGTACAGATCGCCGCTAGCTTGGCCTTATCCGCTACCCAGTTTCCGTTATCGGGAGGGATGCGGTATGGGTCCGATAGTAGTGCGATGTCTGTACTTGACTCCGAGACTGACTGTCATAGCAACTGTTGTGCGGCTTCACAGTGGTTCAGGTTTAGTTGTGTAACCTGCATTATCGTTTGGAACTTCGACCTCCTCGCGTGCCTGGACATTTAGGCCCGCCTGTCGTGTGGCCCTTGTTCGCCGTGCAAATCAGGCATTTTGGTGCAGAGTTGCACTTCCTGGCGATATGGCCTTCTACTCCACACTTTCTGCAGAGCTTACTCCGGTCTGGGCCTTTGCATGCCCAGAACTTATGCCCTTGCTCAAAGCACTTGAAGCACGCCACTGGCGGCTCGTATATGCTGAGCGGGCACACTGACCAAGCTACCTTGATCTTCCCGACTGAAATCGCCTTATTCGCATCGCCTACGGGGAGTTTGAACGCGGCAATCTGCGTGCCAGCCGGACCCTTACACAGGCGGATCGATGCACTTGGTACATCTATCTCACACTGCTGTTTGAGTGCGGCTGCGAGCTCCTCTGCGTCGGTAATCTCGTCCAGGTTTTTACACTGGAGAGTTGCCTCCGCCGTTAAGTGCCCCACACAATGCATACGTTTGCGTGTGCGTGACAGTTGTTTGACACATTTCCCATGGGAAAACTGTCAAAAAAACGCAAACCTCGACGGAACGGACGCTATGTGCTTCAGGCTTTAGGGATCTTACCTGCACCTTTTCGCCAAGTACCTCTTGGGCTACCCGAATAAAAAATACAGTAGAAAAACCGAACGTTGTATTGTAACAGTACTATTTAGAACCATATTTTTACAATAGACACCACTGTAAAAATAAAAATACAAAAACAATAAGATGTAATGTAGACACCATACCGTGAATTGTAAATAAGATTTTTACAATATATTATACAGGTTGTTAAGTATCGTAACAATATAAAAAAATATTTTTCTCCATATATATTTTTTTGCAAAACCAAAGATTTTATTGTTAATGAATTGTTCAAAATACTGCCCGCATAGAAAAATACAGTTTGCCATAAACTCCAAACAATAGATTGCATCTAAGTGTTACTGTAAGTTTATCACAAACAGTTATTTTTGTGTTGTACAATATGTAACTCAAAACTGAGCACAATAAATAACAGTGTGTGCAAATTACATCATATATTGACAATATATTATAGTATGAAAGCATTGTTGAACAACATGGAGATGAGCATTTGTTTGAAATTGTGGCAATATATGATGACCTTCTGCCAAATGGTCGATTTCTATATTTGCACAACACAAGAATACTTGTACATTTTACAATACATTACATCTGTTTAACAATTTGACAAACTGTTGCATCACGTAATGGTAGTTGTGAGCAAAATAAGTTTTGTGTGTTTTAATTTCTCATCACTACTCCGCAGTCATGTTTTGTTTATTCAGTTCCGGCGTTCCGGCTCCAAAAGTAGAACTGAAAAGTGCCGGTATTTCCTGCTGCATCTTGGATAGCACCCGAATCCCCAGCGATCTGGATAGGTGAGGCAACGAAAGACGATGGATGATGCAACCGTATTATGAAAAAGCATCAAATTCCACAACGCCACCACGGAAGCAACACAAGGGAAATCTGATAACGATCCGGCGGTTCAAAATGATTTCCTACGCGGACGGACGTGTAGACTGATCAATAACAGACCAGAACCTTGACCAGAACAAATGGAACCTTGGAGCAGATCGTGAAGGTAAATAGATTTTTTTTCTTGTTTTAACGGTATCAAATCTTTGAACTTTGTTTCGTTTTGTTTTAGGTGTCGAAGGAAATCGAACCAGGAGGCCGGGGAGTGGCACATGAGGCTCGTTTGAGCGGGATGTTGCAAATCCAGTACTACAAAGAACCTGTGAATGAGCGAAGATCAGATGGACACGTACAATCCCGCTGAATATCGGACGTGAACCAAGGTCATGCTGCTTCTGCGATAGTTTGAGGATAGTTTCTTCGATATGCGTGGGAAATGCCGTCGGTCATTGAGTTTGACAGCACCGCTGCCTGATAACTTACTCCAGGTCGTCATCAACATTCTATGCCATCTATTGTGGTCCCACGCCACCTGTTGAATATCAAATTTTGTGCTTTTTCAAGTGAAAACGTGTCTTCCAAATGTACCCAATATTGCTCTGATGTTTTAGTCAATATATGCAAAACTCATTAATATTATTTGTTACTTTTTTTGATGCAATTTGCTTTTTTTCTAGTAGCTGCTTCCGCAAAAAAAGTATTTTTTATGTAGTGTCAAATTCTACGATTGAAATTGTTTGCGGAAGTAGCTACTAGAAAATAGTAAATTGCCTGAATTGAAAATTTATGTCATAATACTAGATTCAAACAATAAGGTATACTGTTTATTGAACTTTATTTCACAATTAATGAACTGTCTGCCTCAGCGTCGAAAATTTTCCCCAAATAAACGGTTTGACAATTTCAAAACAGTTTGACATGCAGTTAACCTTGCTGAAAATGGATAGTATGTCAACACTATGGCTTACAGTATTGCAAAAATTTTGTTCGAGAAAATGAGCATTTTCTTATTGTAACATAACTTAACCGCCTATTCCCCATATTGTAATTTTCTCAAAAACCATCTATCAAACTGTTGAAACCGTTTACGGTACTGTTGGTTTACTGTTCCTATGGATGTTATACGAAGCTGTTGAGATACTGTAGTAAATGGTTCTGAACAGTATGGTAAGCAGTACCAGTACAGTTCGTGATTATGCGGGTGATACGTGGGTTTAAATATACCGTACATTGTATGGTACATGAATGGTTTCAAACAATAAAATGTACCGTAAATAAATTGTTTTTAATTGTAATTTCACTACTGGTTATACATTTAATCAAATGGTTTTGGAATGGTTCTCTTTTGTTATGTTGTATTGTTTTACATTATATTATCTTGCCATTTTCCTCCAGTTAATTGCATCTTAGGCTTATTAAATTTATTAGAATGCGCTTTGGGAATTCTCCAGAGCATTTTGGATAACCCTTCATATATAGGATCGCCCACGTCTTAGTCTGAGTAGTTTCCGATTGCATTAACAGTTGAAGCTTAGGCTCCCATGCCCCACCAGCCAGATAACTGGGTTTTGCAAATTTAGCATTATTTGTGGCAACACTTTGAGCGGCATGATGGAACTATGCCGAGCGCGCTAAGTGTTATTAGACCACTAATGTAGTTGCATGAAGTGGGTGACGAGGTACATAAGTATCATTACAGCGTGCTTAACCGTTATTGCTATATTGAGACACCAGTTTGACTAAAGTTTGAAATACACGCAGAAAAAAGCATGGTAACATCAAAAATATTTCAGGTAAACTTAAATAAATTGTCAATTTGTTCTGGCAACAAAAATAAAACTGTTTGGAGCAAGTCGAACGTCACATTTGAAGCACATTCAATCCATTTTTGAAGCAAACATGTATCTTCTGACAGGTTATGTTAGAAACAAATGTAAAAATTTTTGTTTTTTTTTTGTGGCAGGTCGGCCCTACGGAAATATTTGTTTTCTAATCAAATTTACAAAATTATTTCTTTCTCTAGGGAAATCCAGTTCCCGCGTGGCACTTTCAATGCCAACATCATGTAGATAACATACGCTCCCGAAATCAATGGGATTTCGTGGAAACTTTTGGTGAAACTTGCCTTTTTTGCAAGAGGAAATCTTGTTTGGTGATGCAGCTGGAACTTGAGAGTTTTGTTTATGTTCTCGACGGCGGAACGGGGGGCTCTTCAATGGGTATTTCAGAAATCAATAGGTAATTGAGTTAGTTTTAAAAATTACTATTTTAGTTTTAAATATTTTATCAGCTTACCGAATAAACATGAATATTTTTGTTTCAAACGAACGAAATTTGTCTCCCTGATCTTTCCGGGTTGGCCTATATTCGTATTTCTCTCATCGCACTCTACACACCTAGCCCGCCATATCTTTTGGACCCCTGCTTGAACCTGCAGTTCTTAGGACATCTGGTTTACCACTGATTTAAACATGTTATTGACTTTAAATTGATGTTTCAACTTATTCACTTTTTTCTTTTTCCTTTCCTTTGCATCAAAAAAGTCACAAACATCAACAAAAAAAGCACGGAAAAAATCTTAAACTGAATAAATCTGGTGTTCGATTTGAATAGGTCGAATCTGCATATGAATCACAGCAAACATACGACCTATTCAAATCGAACACCAGAAATAATTAAAAATTCACGGAAAAATAATGTTTCGGAAAAGTGAATGGTTCAATTGTAAGAAAAACAGTATAATATATTGTTACATAAAAATCCAATGTAAATGTATAGTATAGCGAACCATTTCATTACAATACACTTTATTGTAGCTGGTACACTGTATGGTGCAGGAATGGTTTTCACCATACACCCTACGGTTAGTTTTTATCCGGGTAGTGCTTTGTAGGAAATACCTTTATTGGTTGCTTCCTTCTTCAGCACTAGCATCATCTCTCCCGTCCTGGTGCGCCGGATGCTTTTTACATCCGCGCCCAACGGTGAGAGACGATTCTCGCCTCGCATGGCCTTCAGCACCTCGGCGTATGTGTCTGCCTCGGTTTTAAAGACCAGCGCGTCACTTCTCGCTCGTTTGCGGGCTGGTTTCGTAATTCTCACCTTCTTCTTTTTTCCTACCGTAATCCAAGGGTTCTCCTTCCATTGGTCCGGTTGGCCTCCGTTCTTCCTCTTGTTGGCTTGCTGGGGCTTGGTTTCCCTGCCCCTTGCGCGCTTCGCAACCGGCTTAGCAGCCTGGTTACCTACGCTGGTCTTCACCTTCTCTTTCTTCGGCTTTGCACCCGACTCTGCCGGACGCTTCTTGGGCCGCGTCTCCTCAGCAGGTTCAGAAGGCTCAGCAAGGAGGAAGTTGTCCGTTTGGGTGGACCGCTCTTCCCTGCTCGCATCAGCAGCACTTCGCTCTTCCACCAGGAGGTCGTACTCCTTCTTAGCCAGAGCCAGTGATTTGCGGAGCATCAGCAGGCCCTGTTTCAGGTATTTGCTGATGGTTGTCCGCCCGCTTGTGTAGCCGATCAGCTCATCCAGCTGTTCGGCAACTACCAACATCTTTGGTAGCCCGCTCCTGTTGCGGTTCAGCGCCTGCGTGAGGTCCGCTCCGGTCATCTGTGCTTCCTCCGTCGGCGCTGTACCGCTTCGTGCACCACTTGAACTTCCTGCCGCTGGTTCGCTGGTGGGTGCACCAGCCCCTCGGAGTGGCGATCTAGCCAAGCCTCCACGCGCGAACGGGTTCAATGCCGCTCCCTCAGTTAAATACTCCATACTCGACCACGTTGTTACAGTTGTTGAAAGGTTGAAAGGTATCTACATATGCGCAGAAAAAGTACGAAAACTTGTCACCGAGCTTTGTCACGTTTTGCAAAACGCCCCTCCCACCCCCGAAAAGCGTGACGTTATTTCAGACGTTCGATTTGAATAGGTCGTCATAAGTTTGCTGTGATTCCGATGTAGATTCGACCTATTCAAATCGAACGTCAGATTTGTGCACGCCTTTTTATTACGTTTTTTGGGATCTCTTCCCTTATGAGCCATTTTACGAAGTGACAACTAGTAATCCTACATTATTGAGATGTGCGGAGGCGGCCATTGTGAGCCAATCGAGCAGAGAGAACTGTCAAAGTGTGAGCCAAATGAACATGTTTATTGTTTGTAGGAAGGCGTAGTTTGAACGGTATTGCAATCGACAATAAACATATTACAAATATTTATTTTTACTATCGAGAATTTGATGGCATACAGTCCCGATTCGTTCGTTGGCGGCTCGTTAGATGGGCTATCTCGATGGTTGAATGTTCACTGGTTGGGGCAAAACCCAACTAAAAAGCACTGTCAATGTCAAAATCGATGTCAAAACGAGTTTGACGTCTGACCCCCGTCGCATCGCAGCTCCTATATACAGAACGTTTGTGTAAGTATGCGAGTGTTTCGTGACGTATTTCGCGTTAGTTGCGTGTGTCTACAGCATCTGGATCAGTTGTCAGTTACCCCAACAAGCGAATAGCTAATCGGGGCGCAGTCGTGACCCAACCAGCGAATCCGGACTGTATGTAAATTTAGTAAGAAGATAATAATTAATTAATTCTGCTTTCAAGAGTTTATGTTCATGAAGAAACTTTTGCCGCTGCTCTTCCAAAAAAAAACATTCATTGCTGCTGCTTGATTCACTTATGCCGATTTGATTCGCGCTATTCTTTGCAATGTATTTCGAATTTCTTTGGTTGCGCTGTTATCTTTTTCAGAAAAGAAAGTTTCTAGAAGTTCAAATTAAATATGAACCTCATTGGTTTGCATAAAGTATCGTTCAAACCAATGGGGGTAGACGGTAGGACGCATGATCCTGTCAAAATTTCATTCTAAAATTTGGAGCGGTGCCAACACCGCTCAAACGTCAAATTTCGTGTGAGAGTAAGCAAAGCAGGCCAGTATATTGACGATTTCCCCCCTTATCGAACGCGACGATTTGAATCCGTCGCGAATGAAACCGTCGCCAGAGTCGTCGCAGCCAATCAGCAGGCAGGAGTCTGACGTTTCTCCGATCTCACTAACACAAACAGCAGCAGAGGTGGTGCTTGATTCGTTGCGATGATTCAGAAATGACGACTGGAAGTTAGCAGCGCGTTTTGTTATGAAAGCAACATACAATATATTCGTGCAGTAATCCATTGAATATAAATTATGCAGTGGGCACCGGGCTTCGCATAGCCACAGCTGTAAAGGCGTGGGTATTTAGCATGACCAGGCTGAGCATGACGAGTTCGATTCCCGGTCGTTCCAGGAACTTTTCGTAAAGGAAATTTCCTTGAAAGATCCCACACGGAGAAATCAAACTACCTAATTTTTGGGTCGATTTTACTCAAAGCTGAGTATCCACTTATCCGCGAGCGGTAATGGCGGCGGCGGGCACAAATAACCGATTCGAATTTTGACGTTTCATGGGGATCGCAATCGGTTGGCGCCACCAAACGGTGGGTGAAGGGGTGAGGAGGAGAATGAAACTGTTTTGACTTTCCCCCAAGAAACGTCAAAATCCGAACCGGTTGGATATGCCCGCCGCCGCCATGACCGTTCGCGGATAAGTGGATATCGAATAAACTAGTTACCCAAAATTAGGTTGTTTTCCCTCTTTCCCCCACCGATGTTGTCAAAAACAAACAGAGATGCTTCTACCCAATGGGGGTCCTTGAGCCCAATAAGCCAATTTTGAGTAAATGTAGGTATACTCAAATTTGGGTTGAATGAGGGGGGGTCCTCGGGGGGGTCTTGGGTTGAATTTACCTACTCTTAAGTATATTTTTTTGCTGGGGGTAAAGGCAATTTACCTATTATGTTTCCAGTTCAAAACCGAATTAGCGACGTTTCATGGGGGAAAGTCAAAACAGTTTCATTCTCCTCCTCACCCCTTCACCCACCGTTTGATGGCGCCCACCGATTGCGATCCCCACGAAACGTCAAAATTCGAATTCGAATTCGAAATTTATGCCCGCCGCCGCCATTACCGATCGCGGATAAGTGGATACAGCGCCCCACTTCCGACATAGTGTTTAACGCAAGGCAAAAGCAGCGGAAGTAAAAGAAAAAATGTCGCTAATTCGGTTTTGAACTGGAAACATAATATTGTCAGATTTCTTGAAACGTAAACACCGCGCGGTCGTTGAAATGTTTCAAAAAGAGGCTTTGCACAAAAGTTCACGCGGTTTATCGTTTTCGAAAGGAACAGCCGCATCGTAGGAAACGCCGCAATGTTATTTCCCATAAGGATGAAGTAAACTGGAAGTGAAAACCGCGGCTGTACCTTTCGGAAACGATAGGCCGCGTGCACTTTTGTGCAAATCCCTCAATAGTGTGAGCTCGAGTGTGAGTTTAATCGATTTACTCAAATTTGGCTTATTGGGCGGAACTATGGGATTGCGTCAAAAGAACTTAATTTTGGGTAGTTTGGCGGTTCCGTGCATGAACAACCCAATTCCTACCTTTTGCCTTTTCGTTTATAACCTTGTTAACATTTTTATTCAAAATTTATTTCTGAAATCTTGGCAGCACTGCCTTCTGTGTTCAAAACAAAGAGTGTCAACATTTCGATCGTCGCGTAGAAAAAAAAAGCAAAACATATTTCGAGCAAAAAGTTAGAAATTTTCACACAACTTATTTCGGTTTTCTGGTCGGTTACCATTATCCAAAAATGGAAAACGATGACCCCGTAGAAGAACGTTCGGAGGAAGCTTCCAATCGGGTTGTGACAAGTGCAGCGGCGGAACGCAATGAAGGTAACAGTGAAGCTGCTGCTGATGTGTTGCGAAACGCGCCGTCTCCTGCTGCGGTGCCAGTGGCGGCTCAACAGGACGGAGACGGAAATGGGCAGCCACATCCGGAGGAACGCGCTTGGGACGTCGAAGATCTCGAAGCAGCAGTTCAGGATGCGGATTCTGATGTGAGTATTGACGGGAACTGGGGGGAGCGATTGGATTGTTTATTGAGACGCAAATTATATCATGTAGGACACACGCCCTTGGGGTGATGAGAGCCCTCCCAACTCGGACCCGGCAGGTTCTTGGGGACGTGAAAGTCCTGAAGCAGTAGCTCCTTGGGGCGACGAGAGTCCCGCTGCAGACGATGCACGCCCTTGGGGCGAGGAAAGTCCGCCCAATGTGGAACCAGGAGCTCCTTGGGGGTATGAGGAGGATATGGCTGACGCAGTAGTTCAGGAAGACTTTGTTCCTTGGGGTGAAGAGGATCGTGTAGAAGACGGTCAGGATGCAATAATAGTACCCTGGGGTGACGAAAGCCCACAGAGCCCCGAGCCGGCAGCTGCTCAAGATGGGGACTCCGATGTGAGCATCGTTGATGGCGGTGCGGAATCTTCATCGGAGAACGGAATGGACCGTTCTAGTAATTCCTCGGAAAATGGACTGGACGACTCCGATGCGGATCGACTGTTTGATGATTATATTCAAAACCGCGAGCAGCAGCAGGATGCAGAAATTTACAATACAGAACTTCCAACGGAACATGCGGTAAGTAATTATCTGTCTAGTAAATTGTGTTACTAGACGATAGTGACCATACTGATCAATTGCGTCTCAAACTTAAATTTCGATGTTCTTTTAGTATCTCGGAAAGCTGGAACGTGTCGAAGGAGTTGACTACTTAGAACCAGGAAAAACTTACTGTCTTCCGGTATACAGCCATCATTCGATTGTGTTCCCGGGAGAGGTCGTTCCAATGATTCTCAATGCTGCCTCGCTAAACTACGAAGACCAATCGGATGGCGTAAAATTTGGACTGCTGTTCAGGACAACATTCCCGAACAACTACATTTACGGAGTCACCTGTCAGGTGTTCGAGAGAGGCGAACAAGACTTGAACGGATCAATCATCCTCAAAACTGTGGCCCAGCAGAGGTTCCATGTCGTTCGTCAAGTGCCCAACCGAAGGGCGGAAGTGAAAATCCTGCCGGAGATAATCCTCCCGGATCCGCTGCTGAGTAGCTGTTCCAACCTGATGAAACGCCACGCGGTCAGCAATAGCAAAAAGTACTCGCACCGGTTCAAGTCTTTCGTTTCGCATGCAATGACGTGGCCAAAGTTCGTGTACGATTTCTACGGCACGGAAGACGTGCTCACTAAAGTGGATCGGTATCTGGCGTTCCTGAAGATAACCAGCGTGCCGAGCGATCCCGTCAAATTGTCCTTCTGGCTGGCCCGGAATATTCCCATTGACGAGCGGGATCGCAAGTTGATCTACCAGGCCGATGCCGTGATAAGCCGGATGTTGATCATCAACAAATCGCTGGATCATGTACGGTTCTTAGAATTCAAATCAGCTCAACTCGTTTTACCTAATGCAAGTTTCGTTTTCCCCTACAGATGTGCTACTTTTTGTGCAAACGGTGCGACAATGAGATCGGTAGCTATAACGACATATTTGCCATGAACAAGCAAGGCGTTCAGACGAGCTACTGCAACCCGTCCGGATATGTGCACGAAACACTGACCATTTACAAGACGAAGGAAAACTCGACCTTCACCGTGGATCGACCGTCGACGGAGTTCAGCTGGTTTCCGGGGTACTCGTGGCAGATAACGGTGAGTGGAATATTTTATTTCAATTGAAGAGTTATTTTTTGGGAAAGACAATAGGATAAAACGGGCTCACCAATTTAAAAACCCTTAGCTGCAACTAAAATGTAGAAGAGATAAATGGATCAGTTGCATTTCTATTCAGCGTTTTACAACGACCCATTTGTTTCTCGATTCCTTCGTAGCTCTGCTGCAACTGCCGGCAACACCTGGGATGGAAGTTTGTGGCCACCAAGAACAACTATCTGCCGAAAAGTTTCTATGGCCTGTCTGGAAACAACATCAAAGTGAAATCAGTCAACGAACCGAGTACTTCCCGTCGGGCTGGCACAGACCGGGCACAGACCCCAGCCGTGGATAGCGAAGAAGCCGAAGACCAACGGCAGATGCAGCTGCAGCAGCAGCAACGCGTCCGACGGATACAGCAGCTGCGGCGGCAACAGCGCCGCCAGCAGCGAATGGACCAAGGGGAAGTGGTCGCCAATGAGGACGAAGACGATGACGACGACATTAGTGACGATGATCTGGTGTACGAGGTGATCGATTTCGGCCGCCAGAACCGAGCCGCAATCAACATTAATGCCAATGCCGATGCTGCCGTACAAGCTAATGCTCCGGTTTTGATGCTGGAGAGAATCGATGACGAAGAAACCGAGGAGGGAGCAGACGACGAGGAAGACGAGGATCGATTTCAGGATGCGAGGGAGTGAGATGCTCTCCCATTATCATGATCATGACCGTCTTTTGGTTTTTTTCTCTGCGAGCTTGTGTCTATTTAAAAATTTGAGCAAAAAGTTTTTGGTTGTTCTCAAGATGTATTCGTACCGTGCTGTTGGTTTAAATAAATAATAGCGATAATGCTATTTAGCGAAAAGATATGGTAAGTACGTTCTTATTTTATTTCAGCATATTTGTAGTGATTACCACTGCCCTCGTTGGCCTTCAGAAGCAGTAAACGATCTCTTTGCCGCGAGTGTTTTAACAAGAATTATTACAAATTGATTAAACTATTTGACATTACATTTTTTTACCCTTCTTAGGGCTGATTTCTTCACCCGGGCTTAAATTTTAAACCAGGCTTAGCAACATTTTAAGCCGGGCTTAACTTTTTTTCGATTTCTTCACCTCGGCTTAACCACTAAACCCGGTTTAATAAAGCTACGGTTTACGTTAAGTGTGGCTTATTTTAAGCGGTGCTCTGAGGTGGCTTAGCAGCGCTAAGCCAGGCTTTAGCCGCAAATTGCAGAGTTTGGGTCTCTTCACCTGCTTCATGGATAATTTTTTTAAACAGCAGAAAACATTTGTAATAAAACATGTACACTTAGGAACAATATGTACAATTGTAAAACGTTTGGACACGGATGAAGGCGATGATAAAGAAAATTACCTAATCTACGGCCAGTGCGTCGTCAATATAAAATATTCAACATCGGTTTTTAAGACAATCAAGTGCTTACATTAGATTGAAAGTCTTCAAAAAGGCACCGTGTTGATAGTAACTATCTGTTTTGGAAATTTTTCATCCAAATTTGGAAGTCGAAAGTAAATTTGCATTGAAGTTTCTATTTATTTTAATCCGGTCACAATAAACATGTGTTTGTCTCTTATGGTTCACGAGATATTATTTTTTTAAAAAACAAACTTAGGATGACACACATAAAAATTTCTTCTAATAACTTTTTATACACTGATTTCTAACAGAAACTTAGTTCAAAGCACGTTTAGCCCATCGAATATTCAACATTTTGACTCAAAATTCTAAATAAAAAAGAATTATTCGTGGTGTACTTCTGAACATGACTTATTTTGAATACCTATAATAGGTATTATAATAGGGTGACGTTGGATATTAAGGCCGGACGGGACGGTGGTTGAATCGTCCGCCATTGCTCTGTTGTTAGTAAGAAGCAAATCTCAACTTCTACTTCATATTATTGACTAGAAATTTGATCGTTCATTTGCTCACTTGTGGTTCACAATCGACTAAAGTTTCAGCTACGTCAGTGCAGCGGAAATTGATATTTGCTTCTTCAAAATCGCGAGGCAAATTGTTAGAAAGAGAGGGAAGATAGGAAAAATTACACGTCGTCCCGTGCGGCCTTAACGGCAGGTTTGTTCTTTCCGTCGTGAGGGGTTTTTAACGGTCAAAATGCCCGAAACATATCTAGATTGAGTTTAAATAAGGGCGAAAGTAACATGAGAGAGTTCTCTTCATCGACTCTCCCTCTTCTGCAAATTAAAGTGACAAGATGCAAATTCAATCGAACTTTACCATAATCCATAATTGAACCATATGGCCATATCATTCAGCTTAATTTGGCCAACTTTGAGTTCAATAGGTTTCAAAAAACCTCCCATGACGAAGAGAACAAAACTGCTGAAAATACGTATGTTCCCCTATCTAAAATTCACGCAAGTGGATTTTAAATATCTTTTTACAACTCAGCACTATGGAATTTGATTTATACTTGCCGTATCACAACGAACTAGTTTTTCGTACTATACCAAACAATTGCAATATGATTGATAATGCAACTGATTTTGGTTGTGTATTATGATCATAATGCAATTGGGGTTTAAAATTTTGAAAAATTTATTCATTTTTTGATTTTATACGAAAGAGCACCTTTTTCTGAGCCACTATGATTTTTTTTCAGATTTTTAGAACTTTATTTTGATACCTAAAATCAATTTCAAAGAGATTATTGGAAATCACCTTTTGACAGCTCCGCCCAGTACAAAATGCAACCAGGGGTGATTCGACAAATCACTACCATTAATTTTTAATTTTTTATTTTTAAATAGGTTCCCGGGCACCAAAATTCATGAAAATTTGGATTTCGACTCAGTTTGGCATGCTGATTCAGAATATGGAATTATCTCAACACTGCTAAAGAAGCCAATTGTTTGATCCCCAACCAGAGTTGTCACGGCAAGAGCTTGCCGAATTGTCACGGTTATAGTACAGCTTGCTTGATCAAAATTTAGTGTCTAGCATGATGGAACACATGACCGTTCCTATCGAACCACTGCGAAACACGATGGTACCATGTATAGATAGTAGCAGTCTTGTGCATTATCACCATCATAACACAAAAAAGCCGCAACATCAACATTGCCCTTCTTCCTCCATCAACGCTACAGCCGACCGTCTCTATGTTGCTATTGAACACATTCGAGACGAACGCATTGATACGGTGGCTGCCGCCGCCACACTCTTTCTCTGCAAATCTCTTGAGTAGCCGAACGCTTCTTAACCGTCGTTCCGACGCAGAGCTATGTCACTCATCGCTGAGTGACTCTCGTCTGAAAATGCCAGGATGAGGGTCAATTTGTTAAGTAGTATTGCATGGCGCAGCAAACACAAACATAGCACGCCCTATGAATATAATGCAAAGCGTAGAACAAAAACTCGCTTCGGTGTTTCATCGTGTGGTTCGAAAACAAGAGACGATCGCTGCTGTTGGATGTGGTTGACTCTGCATTGAACGAGGGTTGGCTTGAGTGGCTTTTGCGTGAATCGATTATGTTTTGATCACCAGGGTGCGAGGACGCCATCTTTAAGAATCCAACATGTTGTATGTAAACATTTGTGTATCCACAAAGGATTCCATTGTGGATACACGATAGATGTTGGCTCCTGTCAGATGCATTAGGTGGGATTGGGGTTGCCACATACGTGGTTTTGATGGACTGCGTTTGTCGTATGAAGTGATGGTTAGAGCGAGTGTCATTCGACATTGACCCTCCTGAAACTGCACAACCCTGGATAGTAGAGTAAACATAGATCCGTGTTGATGAATCCGTTGTATCCAAACGAACTGTCAAAATCTGTATCCAAACGAGCATGACGTCACGATTTGGATAACATCAATGGAACGTATGACGTCATATTCAACCGTCACACTCTTGAAAATTACTACTTACACGCTTGAAACATTTTAGTCAGCGGTGTCCGCGGATCTATGTTTACTCTACTATCTATAGTACTGTTACGTCCTGGAGTTCGGGGTGACCCGGGAGACATAGCAGTCTAGTCAAACTCCCAGGCGTAGCGAAATAACAGATTAAAACATAACTTTATTTACACTAATAAAATTACACGACAAACACGACACGTTACTACATGGAGGCTACATTACTTCTATTCTAATCTCTGCGATTGTGCATCGTCCGAGGCATAACGAAATGCTATCGGCGAGCACGCAGAACGACGAGTGCATGAGACCCAGTCCAGTGGTTCTCAACAAGTACCATGGTACTGATGGACATGATCATGTTCTAGTGATTTATTTTTCATTGCATAAATGTTTTGCAACTCGTTCCAAAACTCGATTACTACAGCGCATATGTAATCCCATTTTTTCATGATGAATATTAATTGCCTTTTTCGAATGTACACAGTTCAAAACTTTAAATATATTCGAAAAATGATCTGGACTCTGCAGCATCTCACGGCCAAGACATTTTCAAAAACCCACTATCGAAATGCAACTTTATAACAGAGCGATAATGAAGATTATTTATTCGAAGGCGATTCTGGATATCAAAACATAAAATCAACAGCAACGCCTTTTCTGCAATATGGCACTCCAACTTTGTACAATGAAAGGTAAATTCGAACACCATTAAATGTTGAGGTACGATCATATGTAATAGGTACTAAATCGAAGATCTTCGATACTAGCGTTGGGTAAAATATCAACAGTCTAGGTAGTTCATCATTGTTAATTTCCTTCTGCATCCAAAAAAAATACCGAGCGATTTTGCTTTTCCTGCTAAAATTTGAGCGGATGCTTTGTTGTTGTTACTCCACACTGCCATTAACGGGCATTTCAAAATATCGGCGGCTTAAAATGACGTTTCCATTGGAAAGTCACTGGAATGATATGGGAAATTTCGTTAAGCTTGGCTTAGCGTAAGCCATCGCCTTCATTTGCTAAGCCGGTGTGAAGAAATGCAAATATTTAAACCTGGCTTAAGAATTTGGCTTAACTTTAAGTGAGGTTTAAGATAAACCAGGCTTATGTCGTTAAGCCGGATAGGTGAAGAAATCGGCCCTTAGGGCCAATTTCTTCACCTCGGCTTAACTCGTAAGCCAGGCTTACCCATATAGTTAAACCTGGCTTAACGCCTAAGCCAGGGTGAAGAAATCGGCTCTTACACCCATAAGAAGGGTATAAATACCGCTCGAAAAACCGACTTTCGATCCGAGGTCCGCAGGGTTGAGTCTCATATACCCATCAACTCAGCTCGACGAACTGAGCAAATGTCTGTGCGTGTGTATGTGTGTGTGTGCGTATGTTACAAAAAAAAGTCACGCACGTTTCTCAGCCGTCTGATATCCGATTTGGATTCTCTTAGTTGCAAATGAAAGCTACAACATCCTAGTAGAACCCTATTGAATTTTATTACGATCGGACATTTGGTTACCGAGATATCTTTCGAAGAGCACTTTGAAGTAATATAGGTTAGCTTTTTGAGAGATTTTCGACATTTAGCATATTGATGAATATCTCAGCCGTCGATCAACCGATTTGAGTTCTCTTGGCAGCAAATGAAAGCTACAACATCATAGTAGAACGCTCTGAAATTTTATTTCGATTGGACATTTGGTTACCGAGATATCTTTCGAAGAGTACTTAGGAGTTATACAACTAAACTTTTTGAGATTTTTAACAATGTGTATCATACTAAATATGTCAGCCGTGTGTCAATCGATTTGGGTTCTCTTGGCACCATATGAAAGCTATAACATCCTAGTAGAACCCTATACAATTTTTTTAGGATTGGACATTTGGTTATCGAGATATCTTTCAAAGAGTACTTGGGAGCAGTGCTGAAAAATTCATTTCGTCATATCTAAATTCAATCACCTACAGCTCATTTTAGAAGCTGAACCTGAGAATATGGTATATGAAAAACTTGTGTGGCTAGACCAGTTCTGCAAGAAAGTCACGGAAAAACTGCTATTTTTCGAATATTTAAGGTAAATGTCACGGACTACCTTCGAAAAATGCCAATGATATTCACGGTGAATATCATTTGGCATTTTTCAAAGGTAGTCCGTGACATTTACCTTAAATATTAAAAAAATAACGGTTTTTCCGTGACTTTCTTGCAGAACTGGTCTAGCCGCACAAGTTTTTCATATACCATATTCTCAGGTTCAGCTTCTAAAATGAGCTGTAGATGATTGAATTTAGATATGACGAAATGAATTTTTCAGCACTGCTTGGGAGTAATAATAATTTTGTTGGTAAATAATCCTAAAATCTTTACCCGCTTCCCACCGATACCTCGAAAAGCTTTGTGATTATTGATGTTTTGATGTGCCTCAATTAAGCCTCGACGTATCAACGAGATGTGTCAAACAGACCTTTCAAATATATGTTACAATTAGTAAGCCTAAACTTTACTGTACCGTCACACTGACCTTGTCCGCCATGATGGTCCTCTAAAGCGTATGTCGTCTTGTCACTTGCTTTTTGGCATGATTCTCCAAATTTTCTTTGTGGTTTTTGATATTTCCTATAGCTGTCGTCAGCTGCTCGGTAAGCTCTGCAATCCGCCGCAAAGTGTCTCCAGCTTGGCTACACGAATAGCAAAGTTTCCTTTTCTTCTCCACTGGCATTGGATCGAATTCTATCATCCGGAACGCTTGTACCACCTCGCTGATCGTTTGGAAATTATGCATCCTATAGCTTGATTTCGAAGCACGTTATCTTCAATACCTTCTACTAAATAGTCACCCAGCTCCTTCTCCGGTAAATTGAGATTCTTGGCAATGGATTGTTTGGACCAATAATATTCTTCAAACGGTTCTCGACCCGACCACGTTCGCCTTGCAAGTTGGTTTCTCAATTTGCATACGTTGAAGTTGATCGTGAAAATAGCTTGCAGTTTTGCTGTCAAATCGCCATAGCTCTGCAACATAAAATCTTCATTTGAATGTAACCATTTCTGTGGTTTTCCTTTCAATAGCTTGAATAGAACAATTTTCATAGTATGATCATCTAGCTTGAATGCTTGCTTTGTATTGGATAAGGTGTTGAGGAAGTGATTCACATCTTCTTGCACATCTCCGGAAAACAAGTTGGCAACATGGATGAGAGGTCGTCAAGGCTTAGATTGTTGGTACACTCAGAATAAATAACAAATTAAATTTAAAAGTTTTGCACTTAGATTGTGACCAGTTGCTTTTGCACTTGGAAAATATGTGCAGCGCTATCGAATCTTTGTCGATTCAATCATGATAGAATTTATGTGCTTCGCTACTGGTTTTCAACCGTTCAGTGCATAGTTTTCATCATGATGAATAATAACATGATTTACACGTGGGATTAGCTTAAAATGTAAATAAATCCATATTTCGCATAGTGTATGACCGAGCTGATTTTATTAAATACCACCAGGAATAACATCTGACTTAATATTAGGTACTTTAGCTTCGCATCTGCATCCGGCAGCTCCCGAATGATTCGGGCCGAATCGTTCACGAGTCCGTGCTTCCTGACCTGGCATTGTTGACGATGGAGAAGCGATCGACAATGGAGCACATTTCTATAGAAAAATTTCTCCATAAAGGTGGCTGTAAACTTGATAAACTTGCGGTTCCCCGATTATTGACATCGGCCCGTTGATTGCAAAATTCAGGACCGTTCATTGGTGTAACTCTGGAACACGATGTTCTTCTTGTAGACTGTTGTTCATTAAACTGCTCCAAGCGAATACTTTCTTCAAGTTTGGCGAAATTCCCATCCTCCAGAATGACGAGATCCACTGATCCTGATTCGCCTGTTTTTCCACGAAGGGCGAGACATCCATCCCCAAGAATGAATTCCGCTGAGGTATTTCGTGAAGAAACGATTTTTCTATTCTCCATTCTGGTTGGTTCTAAAGCAAACCGCTGCAGGTGATCCGATCTTGGCTTTGTAGATTATCCCACTTCTGATGATGTAGGAAGTAATAGGCTTGTAGTGGTTTCTTTTCTAAGGTTTATTAAATACAGAACGACAATGTCATTTTTGTCCAAGTCATAACCTACTAGATTCTAGATTTATTCACCTAATCCTATTACAGAAACCAAGCAGCTGAACGGACTTCGTGAAAATCGTTCCACTCGTGTTCATCCCCGCTCTCCTTATTACACCCTCTAAAGCAATGTTAAACAGCAAGCACGAAAGACCATCACCTTGCTGTAACCCTCTCGAGATTCGAAGGGACTCGAAAGTCTGATACTCGAACTACAGTGACCCCACACCATTGAATCACCCACAGTTTATGAATCAGCTGTCTATTAACGACAAATTTTGACAGAAAATTATAATTTTGAACCGAAAACATATTTTTGTTATATTAGTTATACTATTCTTTAGAAGATGATATGATAATTTATCCCGGTGTACGCTTTTATTGTCCAAAATAAACAAAAAGTGTCAACGCGTTCCATTTGTTGTTTTTGTTGTCGATTTTTTAGCTGCCCACACAAGACGTCGGTTCGTGAGCGATAAGTTTCAAGCAAGTTCCGAAGAGCATTTGCTAAGTTTTTTCGAAAAATACAAGTTGGAGTTTATGTAAACAGGTATGATTAACATATTTATGATGTAGAAGTCTCAGATGTAGAAGTGCTGAATGTTACCAGTAAAACTAGAATTTTCGACTGCCGTCGACAACTTCATGAATTCCAAGGATTGTCTCAAAAAATCTTTCAAAATTTGTGGACTTTCTCCCTGGAATGTCAACGAAATTGACTTCAGTGAGCTGCCGACCACCGCTACCCAGCCCGAAAATCTGAACTCTGATGATGTACTGCCCTACGAACCACTGACGAATGCTCATCTGGTGCAGCTAGAACAGGTTGAGCTTGGGCTTCAGCAAGATCAACTCGCCAGATTCACTACAAATAGGGACAAGGATTTTTGGTACGGACCTTTGGAAGAGCTGGCCCTGTTCAATTTCTGGAAAAGCATCAAGTACAAATCGGAAGGTCTAATGTATACGGAGCCTTTAATTCCATTTCAAAGCCTAGCAGTGGATCTTATTATTAATCATGGCGGAGAATGTATCATTCAGCCACTTGAACACATCGGTAATCATTCCTGTAAGTATAAAAAGATATATAAAAACAGCAAAAAAAAGATTATTCATAAAATATTTTCTTACAGTCGTCACATCTGAAAATCTCAGTACGATCGTTGACTCAACTACGAGTTCAATCACGGAAGTGGAATGTGTAAATCCGTAAATCCCATTCAGGCTAATGACAGTTTCCGTAAGTATAAAAAATACAAAAAAAAAATGAAAAATAACTTATTTTCAAAATCTAATTTTTTACAGCCACTGCTCAGAATGCCAACAAAGATCCCGTTGCAGGCCCATCTGGTAGTGTGGGAGATACACTATCCGCTATACTAATTTCAGAAAACGACATCTCAATGAATGCTAGCCTCGCTGAAAAAAGTTCTAGCTCCAGTAATGAAGATACCATCGCTTGTAATGAAGACCCGTTTGAAGGTGTTTTGGTGTGGCCAAGGGTTAACGAGAACACCCATGGAAAAAAACGACGTAAGCAGGAGCACGTTCCCTCCGTTGCCACAAGTGATAGGTGGCTGCAATGGTACAACAAAAAGGATTCGGACAAGAAACAGGAAGAGCTTGCAAAGAAAGATCGGATTGAAAAACGAAAGTTGATCAAACAGCAAAAAGAAGAGAAAAAAGAAGAACAAAGACTAGAGAAGATCGAGAAAAAGAGGCTGAGGGATGAAGAGAAGGAATTGAGGCTGGCGAATAAGGAAAATGCAAAAAGAGCTAAGACTGTGAAACCGTCTAAACGCAAACAAAACTCCAATGATAAGAACAGCAAGCGTTTCCTCAAAATCAACATTGGTTAATTTGATGAATTTCTGCCATGTTTCCGAAAAAAAAACACAGTCTCAAGTGATGAATCGATAAATCTAACCCTAACCTGAAGCGAAACTGAAATATTTATGTTATAGGGCTGCTGCTCGGTTTTTTTTTATTTTTATCTTTTTTTATTATAAATTGTTATTTACACAATATCAACTTGAATTGCAAAGCTAAATAAAGCTAATTGATTTAACTTGAATAATGGATTTTGACTAAAAAAGAACAAAATAAAATTATGAGAAATTCTATACGTTTATACGATAACTTTTGTGTCCTGACTATGTCACGCTTTTTTACATGGCGAGTCCTACACTCAAATTAATTTACAGATAGAATCTAAGTGCAGAAAGCACATAGACTACGAACGAGAGAGAAAAAAATTATTCTATGTGCAACTAATGAAAATTAAAAGTTACAATATTATATTTCATTCCTCCCATATTATATTTCGAGTGTAGCAACATAAAAAGCAACCCTGCCCTTATAAATTTCAAACACAAGCATAACAAACATGAAACGAACATGGCGCGTTCGGAGGATTTCTTTTTCATTTGTGGTGTTCCGTGGATCGAGTCACTTGCTGATTTTGAAGGTAAGAAGTTAACTATCTGCTTCACAAACTTTTTCAAACTACTTACATTTCTTTTGTATTTTCTATAGAAATGTGCTCCATTGTCGATCGCTTCTCCATCGTCAACAATGCCAGGTCAGGAAGCACGGACTCGTGAACGATTCGGCCCGAATCATTCGGGAGCTGCCGGATGCAGATGCGAAGCTAAAGTACCTAATATTAAGTCAGATGTTATTCCTGGTGGTATTTAATAAAATCAGCTCGGTCATACACTATGCGAAATATGGATTTATTTACATTTTAAGCTAATCCCACGTGTAAATCATGTTATTATTCATCATGATGAAAACTATGCACTGAACGGTTGAAAACCAGTAGCGAAGCACATAAATTCTATCATGATTGAATCGACAAAGATTCGATAGCGCTGCACATATTTTCCAAGTGCAAAAGCAACTGGTCACAATCTAAGTGCAAAACTTTTAAATTTAATTTGTTATTTATTCTGAGTGTAATGTTGTGTAACGGTCGTCAAGTTTGGCAAACCCTGTCCCATCTCCCTAAGCCTATAGGGTTTGGTGTACTAAAAAAGGTAAATTCCGGATGATTCATAAACCGTGTACTAATTGATTCATACTTGTGGACGTCTCCATGGCTGATTCATAAATTGTGGTATTCGGGTTTCTTCAAATAAATCAAAAAACATAATTTTACGATTATTTTCAATTAGTAGAATGTTTGTAAACTGAAACTGTAGACCTATTCTTACTATTTGCTGTTCATCTTATCTAGACATTTTGTTTCTTTTGCTGTATATTCAATTTTAAACGTCGTACAAACCCTTAGATGATTCATCAGTGTGGGGTCAGTGTACGCACATCACTCGATCCATCAATCGTATCAGTTTATCTGGGAATTCGTATTCGTGCATAATCTGCCATAGCTGGTACCGATCGATTGTATCATACGCCGAACTAAAATCGCTGAACAAGTGATGTGAGGTCACGTTGTATTCGCGGCATTTCTGTAACACCTGGCGGATGGCGAACATCTGGTCCTTTGTAGGTTATGCCCAATTTCTCCCGGCATCGCTTCAGATACTATAGAGCGTGAAGGGCTGTAATTCTTACATGGCGAAGCAAGGAAAATCAAATTTAAAATGATTCCAAGAAATTCAAAACATTATTTGATTAAAAACGGATTGATGAAGAACTTGAAGGTTCAGAAACTTTTTTCCACAGAATCAATACTTTATCTGTAAAAAAAATCAAAATGGTATGCTAAACATTTTGCTAATTAAATTCCTTACTTCGCACACCAACCAATTTTCAATTGAATGGAGGAAAAAAATAAAAAGAACATTAAATGTTTCGAAAGGTATATATTGAGGTGAGGGTATATTGAGTATTTTTAAATAAGAGGGGCCCAGAATCAAAGGGGTGTAAGTGACCATTTTGTCGATTTTGAGCTAAGCATATCAAAAAATTCTTCAGACTTTAAGCTTTAAGATTAGAAAAATTACCATAAATCGTAGAAAATTGAGTCTATTTTCAAACTCCATACATTTTGCATGGGATGAAAAATTGGTGAAAAACTTTAAACCTAGTTTTTTGTCACTTACACCCCTTTGCTTCTAACCCCCTCATATGTAGTTTACAAGATATGATCGTATAACACGAATTTTTAACCCAAAAATATATGTAAAAACCCGATTTAATCTACCTATGGTGAACAGAACCCTTCTTACACTTATTAAAACTATTGTTGTATTATTTGTATTCAACATATTTATTTTGTGTGATGGACCAAAAGTTCTAGAAAATATTATGGATTTGGCATCTAGTGGATTGGTTTCCAAAATAGCATCATGGACCACGGACTAAACTACCAGAAATGCCAGACACCTTTTGGAATCTTGTGTGAAATTTAAAAAAATAGCTTACATATTCTGGAATATTGTATCTTTTGTTAACTGCCAAAAGATCTTGAATCGATTAACAAATGGGTATGAAAATCAGCGAGATATCCTTTGTCTAATATCTCTTAATCAGTCGATTTAATTAGCTCCGAAGTACTTGGTATTCATGGTTATGGTGTAAAAAGGACAAAAATAATATATCTACTAAACTAATCAGTTTTGGAATTAGCTAGTTATTTTGGCTGTCCAGTTCTTGCATTTTTCCCACAATATATAAATTCAAAGCTTTTATTTAACATATTGTTAGTTTTCATAGAATTCCTGTGTATTTGTAATTTGTTATTTATAAATTTGTTGAAAACAATAACCTGCTAGTATACACTTTATATGAGGTCAGCATTATTGATTGAACAATAATTTCCCATAGACTGGTCCAAAGCTCATGCAAGATAACAAACGAATATAATAATAAAAAAAGGAATTTATTTAAATACTCTTCGAAAGATATCTCAGTAACCAAATGTCCAATCGAAATAAAATTTCAGAGCCTTTTACAAGGATACTGTAGCTTTCATTTGGTGCTAAGAGAACCCAAATCGGTTGACAGACGGCTGAGATATTTATTATGATACACTTGGTCAAAAATCTCAAAAAGTTTAGTTGTATAACTCCTAAGTACTCTTCGAAAGATATCTCAGTAACCAAATGTCCAATCGTAATAAAATTTCAGAGCGTTCTACTAGGATGTTGTAGAGAACTCAAATCGGTTGACAGACGGCTGAGATATTCATCAATATGCTAAATGTCAAAAATCTCTCAAAAAGCTAACCTATATTACTTCAAAGTACTCTTTGAAAGATATCTCGGTAACCAAATGTTCGATCGTAATAAAATTCAATAGGGTTCTACTAGGATGTTGTAGCTTTCATTTGCAACTAAGAGAATCCAAATCGGATATCAGACGGCTGAGAATAGCATAACAGTCAAAACAACCACCTCGTCGTCTAATATTGTTATTTACCGGTACAACCTATCTACAGATAGGAGAAGGGTCGTGTACTTGTTTGCACGACGGCACGCGAGAGCATGCGCAATGCGCACGAAAATATTGTGACAGCAGTGAGCCAATTTTGCTACCCTCGCCGTTCGCATGATAACGTGAAGGCGTGAGGCTGAAAAGTGTGCAGATTCAAATTCGTCTATCCCTGTTCGTTTACCGGTGGTGATGCGTTGTATCCATTCTTTGTTTTCGACAACGAACCAAGTGGACGTAGGTACTTCCAAACCAGTTTCAAACAGAAATTGATGGAATCTTAATCGCGAGGGTTTGTGGTGATATAGCAACAAAGATTTGAACAGTGATGTGCTTTCGTCAGTTCTATTCAAAGTTCCAGTTCAAGTGTTGGCACCCGGATGGTAAGGATTTGAGTTGAATTTAATACTTTTGTTGGAGAGAATCGATCCTACTTGCCAATCATCGAGTAGAGGGTAGTAATACGCAATTAATTTTTCGCTTTCGTTCGTTTCTCTCTGGTGTCGACGAAGACGATGAGAACGTTGAGTTGATGCATCAGATATCGATCAACGATCATCACCATGTAGCACATGGCGATCAGTCGTTGGCTGGTCCTTCGATCGGCAGTATAATAAACCAACATAGCGCCAGCGAGGGCCATAGGAATCGATTGAAATTGACCTACAATACTCAGCTCCCTTCGGAGCATACCTATTTGGGAAAACTTGAACGCGTGGAAGCATTGGAAAGGCTTGAGCCAGGATCGATCCATCGCATTCCGGTCAGCGGCCATCAGTCGATCGTATATCCGGGCGAGACTATACCGTTGATTCTGACCAATCCACTGCTCGAGTTCGATGGCAGTGATAGTAACCGTATCGGATTGGTCTTCTGGGAGTTTCCTCACAAGAAACGTATCTTCGGGGTCATCTGTGAAGTGTACGAGAAGGTCGTACGGGATTCGATCATGGTACTCAAGACCAAAGCCCAACAACGGTTCGAGCTGGTCCCCCAAGAAGATGGAGCTCTAACCAGATCGGTTCAACGTGAAGGCCGGGCCCACTATTATGCACAAGTGAAGATTCTACCGGAAGTGTTACTGCCTGACCCGCTGACCAACTACTGTATGAACAATACAGCCAAGACCAACAACCTGGCAAGGAATCGTTTGATGGCGGCCCAGTCCAGCGTGTGGCCTAAGTTTGTCTACGATCAGTACTGTTCGCATGAAGTGTTGAACAAAATGAAGCGATTCCTGGAATTTCTACAAATCGAGTCTGTTCCTACGGCCGATCCTGTAATGTTATCGTTCTGGTTGGCGAAGAACTTCCCCCTCAGTGATACCGATCGGAAGGAGCTATTCTACACGAATTCAGTCCTGACTCGGATGCTGCTGGTCAACAGCTTTCTCGATTACGTGAGAATTTTTGTATTCTGTAGTTCTGTCCTGATATCTAATGATTCACTCTTTTATTGTAGACGTGCTCCTGCTGTTGCAAAAAGTGCAATCGCCGGATTGCCAACTACGCCGACATGTTTGCCATGTCCAAGCATGGCGTGAGCGGTAGCTACTGTAATCCATCCGGGTTCGTACATGAGACGTTGACCGTCTACCGAGTGATACCACAGTCGACCCGGACCACGACCAAACCGTCGACCGATTTCAGCTGGTTCCCTGGATACTCGTGGCAGATTGCGGTCCGTTCATCTAGTCTCACACTCTTGAATACACAACTAATTTCTAATGTTTTCTCCATTCTTCAGGTATGCAACGCGTGCAGTAACCACATCGGGTGGAAATTTGTCGCAACCAAACGGGGCTACAAACCAAAGAAATTCTACGGCCTCTGCGCGGAAACAATCAGCGTGTCGTCCGACAGCAGGTCGCCACCATTCCGGACCAATCCCAAGTCCATAACCGACATGGTGTAGAATCTAGAATGTGACTTCGATTTGATCTTTCTTTGACTGAGGTAAAGCAAGCAAAGAGGAGGAACAACGACGACAGACGGACGGACAGAATCGAGAACTGAACGAGAGAACCGATAGACTGCATTACAACAGAGATTTTTCCTCCCACTGACACTGGGGCTTAGTTGCATTCTTCACAACTATCTATTATTGAATACCCACTTATGTACAACTGTTTGTGTGCTGTGTATTAGAAGAATTGATAAATATGATAAATATAAATAAATGCTTTTGACGCTAATCAATGTCATTCTGGTATGGTGTTTAATTAAGCCATGACAATGTTAAACTCAAAGGCAGCTCTCAGTTAATAACTGTGAGATGCAAACTCTGTTCAGGTTGGGAGGTAATTCCAGAAAGAAGATCTTCAAACACTGAATGTCCGAATTGCCATTTTTAAAGTTATCGGGTGTGAGGATTGTCATTCAAAAATTGCAACTCGTTGCTATGAATCACAACAATATGCGAAGAGTTTACAGAACTACGAATGCTACGTGATACAATACTGCGCCAGTTACCATCATTTTCATGCTCAAAAGTGATTTTTCGTTGACATGAAAAAAGCTATAGCAAAACAAAAGTACTTCGATGAATACACAAATGATGATATTGTAGTGACTACCTACTATCGGTAGTAGGGAGGACTACATGTAATGTCTGTGTAAGGTTACACTATTTACACTAACAAATCCCCAAATAATTTCAAGGGAGGAATCTCAGAAGGAATTCTAGGTGGAGCCTTAAAGAAATTCCTGGAGGAAACCATGAAGAAAATTTTGAACTAATCTCTGAAGGAACTGCTGTATGAAACTCTGAAGGATCTTCTGCAGGAATCTCTGGTGGTTCTAGGATCTCTCTTAGAGAGATCCCTGCAGAAATTTCTGAAGAAATCTTTGATTGGAATTTTGGAGGAATTTCAGAAGGAAATCCAGGAAGAATCCCAGGAGGATTCTGCTAATAATTTCAAGCAGGAAATCCCAAAGGAATTCCAGTGGGAATTTGTAAAAGAATTCGAAGAGGAATCAATGAAAAATATCCATGAGGAATCCCAATTAATTTCCAACAAGAATCCTCAAAGAATTCCAGTGGAAATTTTCAAGGGAATTCGAAAAAGAATCCTTAAAGGTTTTCTAGAAGGAATAGTCGAAAAATCTCTGAAAGAATTCTATGAGAAATCCCTCAGAGAATTCTAGAAAGAATTGGCGAAAGAACCCCACGAAGAATCCTCGAAGGAATTTTAGGAGGAACCTCTGAAGACATTCCGGCAGGAGTCCCCGAAGGAATTCTAGAAAGAATCCCCGAAGAAATTCTAAGAGGAATCCCCGGAAGAATTCCGTGAGGGATTCTCGAAGAAATTTCAGGAGGAATCTCCGACAAAAATCGAAAAGGAATGACCAAAGAAATTCCAAGAGGGATTCCAGAAGGAATCTTCGAGTGAATATCAGGAGAAATCCCCGAAGGAATTTTAGAAGGAATCTTCGAAGAAACAAGAGGAAGGAGAAACACCAGAAGGATTTCTAGAAGGAATCTCCGAGCGAACTCTAGGAGGAATCTCCGATAGATTTTTTTTTATTTTTAACCACTTAACCTATTTTACAGCTCTTTTGTCCACTAGGGCATTACGTGAGCGATTCCAATTGGGCGCTGTCCATAAACTACGTAGACTCATTTTTGGCCATTTCAAACCCCCCTCCCCCTCGTAGACTTTTGTTCATACAAAATTTTCGAAATTTGTATGGAGCGTAGACTTTGGCCAGACCCCCCCCTAAGAGTCTACGTAGTTTATGGACAGGCCCTTGGCGGCTGTGCTTACACTTTGTACAGCGCCTAAATGTATTCTATTATATTCTTATTCTACTATATCGAACTCGTTTGCCTTTGTGCTGCTTTCACTTTCCATTATGGGTTGCCGTTCGCCGATATCCAATTATCCGGGACCGTTTGAGCTATGAGAGCTCAGAAGAGGGTCAAGTGCCAGCTGCGCTCGGGGGGAAGAGCAACTGACGAAGTGCCGGGGCTGGGATCGAACCCATGACCATCCGCTTATGAAGCGAACGTGTAGCCACTGCGCCACGGGCCCCGGCTCTCCGATAGAATTGCCGGAGAAATTTTCGCAGGAATTCTAGGAAGAATCACCGAAGGAATTCCAGGAGGAAACCCTGAAGGAATTCTAGGAGGAATCCACGAAGAAATTTAAAGAGGAATCACCAAAGGAGCTCCAAGAGAAAATCCCGGAGGAATTTCAAGAGGAATCCCGATGGAATATCAGGAGGAATCCCCGAAGGAGTTTTAGAAGGAATCTTCGAAGGAAGTCCAGAAATAATCCCCGAAGGTATTCCAGGAAAAATCCACGAAGAATTCCATGCGAATTCATCGGAGGTATTCTAGGAGGAATTACCGAAATTGGAAATTAAAAGACGATTCACAAAAGAATTCCTAAAACAATTTTAGGAGAAATTACGGGAGAAATCCCTGCAGGACTCCTACGGGGCTCCCCGAAAGAATTCTGGGATGAATCTTCGAAGGATTTCCAAGCGGAATACTCGAAGGATTTTCAAGAGGAAACCCCGAAGGAATTCTAAGAGGAATTCCCATAGGAAGTCCCAGAGAAATTCCGGAAGAATCTCCGAAGGAACTCTAGGAGGAATCCCCGAAGGAATTCCAAGAGAAATCCCCGAACGAACTCCAGGAGGAAATCCCCGAAGGAAATCCAGGGGAAATCACCGAAAGAATTCAAGAAGAAACCCCACAGGAATTTCAGGCGGACTTCTATGAGGAATCCCTAAAGGAAACCCAGGAGGAATCTCCGAAGGAATTCTTCAAAATTATAAAAAAAATGTCAGGAAGAAACCCCGAAGGACTTTCAGGAGAAATCTTCGAAAGTATTTCAGGAGGAATACATGAAGGAAGTCTAGGAAGAAACTCTGAAAGAAAATCTAGGAAGAATCTCTGAAGGAATTTCATAAGGAATCCCCGAAAGAGTTCCAGGAGGAATCTCCGAAGGAAGTCCAGGAAGAATCTCCGGAAGAATTTTATGAGGAATCACCAAAAGAATTCCACGAGGAATGGAAAAAAATCCGGAAGGAATCTCCGAAGGATTTCCAGGCGAAATCCTTCGAATGATTTTCAGCGGATTCTTCCAAAGGGAATTTTTTCGAGAAGGAGAAGGATTTGCAGGAGGTACCGTCTAAAGAATTCCTGGATGAATTCCAGAAGGAAATCCTAAGGGAATTCTTGTAGAAACTCCATGAAAGCATATCCTGGACTGGAGATATGCCTGATTATAATCCTAAGGAAATTATTGAAGGAACTCCTACAAGATTCCCTGAAGGAACTCTTATAGGAATTCCTAAATGAGCTTCTGGAGAAATCTCTGATGTAACTCCTGGAAAAATCTCAATCTCAATCCACAATCTGAAAAAAAAACCCCCGGAGAGATCCCTGGAAGAACTAGTGGAAAAAATCCCTAAAGGAGTAGGCTGTTCGGGCTCGTTTGGAAGTTGACCATCAATGTTAACTTGTTTTCCCAATCAGCCTAGATAGCTGTGTAGTGTCGGTAGCGGTTGTCTCAATTGGCTAAGAATAACACTACGGATCGCCTGATCCAGTGGTAAGGTGACCCCTAATTCATGGTGTTATGCGGCTTTATGCTTACCGTGCCAAGGAATGAATGGTTAGGGGGGTCTAATGGGGCACGTTCGGTGTAGTACTAGATTTGTAGTAATGAGCTGAATTTTAGTATGGTGAGAAGGTCAATTCTCCGTTTCTGGAATGAAATGGTGCAAAAAGCGTGGGTATTATGATTCCTTGCCTAATTTGATACTGTTTGAGCAAAACTTTGGATTACTATGTTGTTTATGTTGTAAGAAATGAAGAAAACAACAACACTGTTGCCCAAAGTTTTGCTCAAACAGCATCAAATTAGACAAGGAATCATAATACCCACGCTTTTTGCACCATTTCATTGCAGAAACGGAGAATTGACCTTCTCACCATACTAAAATTTAGCTCATTACTTCAAATCTAGTACTTCACCGATCTGTCCTATAAAAACCTAACTACAAACGGAGCCTGTGGAGTACTAGGGCGCGCTCCACAGTATTCTGTCCTTACTGCGCTAACCGGAGCAATGGTGCAGTTGACCTTGTGTTTCTCCGAGATAATCTGCTATCCTTCTTAAGCCTCAACTGCGAGGCTCAATAAGGGTGGGATTATTAGTATGTTGTTTATTAGCTTTAATTATAACCTATATGGCTCTTCGCATTATGCGTTCGTCACAGTGTCCTATGTGTATGTTCGTCTCTGGCGCTCTTCAATCGATACCGAATTGGTTTTTATCGCTGCTCTTTTTTCTTGTGTTGTGATTGTAAGAGTTTGATCGTGCCTAGTTTGGGTAGTGGCTATGGTTATGACAGCTCAGATCAATCTTCAGCATAAAAGAACAGCTTTGGTCCAAGAACCTTACTTTCGTAGGGAGGATTTCTATGTAGATGTAATGTTTTAATTAACACCAATATGATTCCGCATTTTGCGTTTGCTTGTTTGCGATGTTTGCTACTTTCAGTAAAATTCAAATGACTATCTTGCGTGTCATGCCTCGGGCCCCAAAATGTTTTGATAAAACTACTTGTTTGCAGCCTTGCCATTCCCAAATCTTGGTGGGATTATACTGTCAAGTTTATTCCGTAAGTGGATAATGTCTTCGCATGAAGATCAAACCTATCAATTTGACCTCTTTCTTTTGAAATGATTAGCACGCTTTGTCGAGCATCACACCCGTGATGTTTTTCTAGCAAACATGCCTCTCCATGGGCACCAAAATGCTTACCAAAATGGAAAGCCCACTGTGATTTGTTTACACAATGTTGTTTACGATATCGGAAACGCATTCATTCAAAAATAATTTTGTTTGGGTGTTTTCTCGGATTTCCAGGATACTTTTGAACACGTACCTTTCGATTCCATATTGGAAGCCGCATGGATTGTCCTATTTATCTTTCAATGATTTCCAATTGGATTAACCAAATGCTCAAAAACCAACATCTCTGCTCGGCATTACGTCAAGCAGCGATTAGGAAATTGAGTGTTTGTGGATGCCCCCATGCGGGAGTCTTGCCATGACTTTTGAGGAATCTCGTAGCAGAAACGCAATTGAGATAACTCAATGTGGTTTCCTACTTATGATTTTGTCCATCACAAGCCTCAACATGCTGCTTCATTTGTATAACTTAGCAGAGAATCCGACTGTGGAACTTTGAATCATTTGATATGTAACTACCCAGTTTTTACGCAACTGCGTTTCCGTGTACTCGGTAAACACTTGATTAAGTGAAACTGACCTAAGAAGCCTGAATCTTCAGGATGTTCTGTTGTTCTGAACCCGTCGTGGCAAGTAGTATAGGCTTACTTTACGCTTTATGCGTTATTCACAGTGCCCTTTTCAGGGCGCTGTTTGAACCCGTTGTGGTACACTTAGGCGATTATGTCGACCCTATTCCCTTACCTTCCCTTTCCCTTTCCGAGATCCCTGGAAAAACTCGATCGATCAATCGATCATCGATCAATCGATCAATTCTGACTATACATGTCAATGGTTGCTCCTCCGTGATTGATCTGAACTGGTACCAGTTGCACTGTGATCCAACTGAATAAGGGGCTGGGACATTCCACATATTCTCAAAGTGCAATTTTAGCAGCTCATGCATTTTTGATCAATAACGGCGCCGGCCAAGTCCTTATAGTCAGCTGGGAAGGGAAAGGAATGTTAGAGTGTACTGGTTGTTGCTACTAGAGAACCTTTCCGAGATCCCTGGAAAAACTCGTGGAAAAAATCCCTAAAGAAACTTCTCGAGGAATCCTCTAAGGATTGAAGGAAACTTAGAAGGAACTCTTATATAGGAACCCCTGAATAAACTTTTGGGGGAATCTCTGAATTCTCCTGGAGCTTGGATCCTCCTATGAGATTCTCTTGAGGAACTCCTGGAGAGATTTTTGAAGGAACATCTGTAGGCAGTGGCGTCGCGTAACCTCACTTTTTACCTGTGCACCGACCCTAAAACTTGCAATTGCAGGGGATTTATGATCAAAATCGAAATAAAAATGAGTGAAAGCAGCTATTCTCGTCATTATCTAATTATTACAAGCAAATTTGTTCAAAAAATTCAAGAATTTATACTTGGTGCACAGGTAAAAAGTGAGGTTACGCGACGCCACTGTCTGTAGGAATCCCTGAAGAGTGAAGATGTTCAGGAGGAATCTTTGAAGGAGCATCTGCAAGAATCCCCGAAACTCCTGGATGAATCTAATTTCTGTAAGAACTCCTGTAGGAATTTCTAAAGGAACTTCAGATGGAATCCCTGCAGGAACTCCTAGACTACGGAATTCTTGATGAATCTCCAGAAGGCATTTATGAATCCTCCTAAACAGCGAACTCTGAAATAGCTTTGGGAACTTCCGAAGGAATTCCCAATGAACACCTGGATTCATCGCTGAATCCTTCTGGAGTTATTATGGAGATCCCTGAAAGAACTCCTGGAGAGATCACCGAAGGAACTTCTGGAGCAATCCTAGAAAGAACTCCTGAAAGAATCTCTGAAAAATGTTCATGAGGCATCCCGAAGTAATTCCAAGAGAAATTGGTGAAACTCCCGAAGTGATCCCGGAAGGATCTCCTTAAGCGATCCCTACAGAACGCCAGGAGAAATCCCTTCTTAGAATTCTAGAGAAGTTTCTGAAGGATCTCCTGGAACAATCTCTGAGGAAACTCCTCGACTATTTCCTAAAGAAACTCCTGTAGGAATTCTCTAAGGAAATTCCGAAAGAATCCATGAAGGAACTCTCAGACGAAGACTAAGACTAAGGACCTGCAATGGGAATCCCTGAAGGTAGGGCAGTCGAGGAAGCTTATGCTCCTCTAAAGAGGCAGACATCGAGGATAGGCTTGACGATCAACTCTACCAAGACGAGGTAGGTAGAGACTGAGACAGGCCTATTAGCTTTAGTGTTGATTGATGGGGATGAGTTTGGAGTTTTTGAAGAATTTGTTTATCTTGGAACACTTGTGACATGTGAAAATGACACTTCCCGGGAAATGACAAGGCGTATTGGAACTACGAATAGAGCTTGCTGACGTTTATTCACCTTTCTCTTTCAAACATGCAGGCGGAATAGGATTTGTTGTCATCAGGAAAGGTTTCCCGATGAAAACAAATTCTATCCACACTAGTTATTAATGTTGCTTTGTAAGTTTTGTTCAAATTTGTTGTCTTTGCTTGTGTAGTAACCTCTAAAAGATAAAGCGGGAAGGGGTAATTTTGGTTAACTTACCCCTCTGAAATAGGATAAGATGGTTAATCTGACTAGTGATGAACCCTCCTACGGAGGAAAATCACTTTAATAAAGAATAAAAAAAAATCCTATCCCGCCTGCATGCTTGAAAGAGAGAGGTGAATAAACGTCAGCATGCTCTATAGGACCTTTTAGGATTACATAACCAAGTAGTTAGGCCTCAACACTTGCAAACGCAAACGAAATTTTGGTCTATATAAATAAGACACTGATTCTTACGGTAGTTCTTTACGGTCACAAGGAGTGAACGTTAAAGAAGGTAGACCGAAGAGCTTTCGGAGTTTTTGAGCGCAAAGTACTGCGGAAACATGAAAATGGTTAGTGACACAGACACCGCATGGATCACGAGTTGTAACAAGTGTACAAAGAATGGACTAGGTCCTACTGTGAAACGTATAAAACACGACAGACTTCAGTGAGTTAGACTCGTAGCGCAAACGTCGAAAGAAAGAATAGCGAAAACAATATTTAACAGGAAACAAGGTAGAAGTCGGCGATTTGGGCGGCAACGAACGCGCTAGCTCAACTGGGGAAGTTCTAATAGGACAGTAAACTAAAGAGACAAGTGGACAAGCTATGTCTCACACGATTCTTTACACTAATAAGAGGAAGTCATCTACCGTGCCATGCCCTAATACCGTGTGCCTCCTAATACCGTGTATTTGACAAAAAACTCAAATATTTCACTAAGTGTATTATTTTTTTAACTGAGTAACTAGTTCAATCATTAGCATATTAAACCTTCGCAAGTTAGGCGTGATAAATTTGGCGAATATTTACAAAAACAAGCAATTAAAAATATTTGCAGAATGTGAGTGCATAGTACCAATACACGGTATTAGGGCATGGTTCCTTTTGTGTTCCAAATACCGTGTTTCGGCTAAAACTTGTAAACTGAAACGTTTTACTTTATGAATCAATTACACAAACATCTGGGCAACGTTTGACGCACAGGTTCTTTCAAGTATGAACTTAGTATGATTGATATAGTAATGATTCAAAGGACCACAAATCTATGCGGGTCACATACACGGTATTAGGAACAATGCTATGTTTTACAATTTTGATTTTAACAATGGATTAAACATTATGAATTCGATTAATCATATTTATTATACATAATACACACAATAAGCAATAATATAGCTTTTGAAAAAATCAAGAAACATGTATTATTTATTTTTACAGGGCTCTTTGAAGTGAAGAGCATCCTTAAGGTCACGGTATTAGGGCATGGCACGGTAATTTGCTGTTCAATATTGAAGTCTAGGATGCAATCAGCATATATTGCTTTCTTTTCCCTTCTATTTTAGTAAAACTGCTCAAAATTAGTATTTATATGAACAACAGACGAACAAAGAGCTGCTTCCGACTCATATATCCCTATCAGGTATCAGGTATCAGTAGGTCGGCTCTAGAGGCACGTTCTCCTCCATTCGGGAAATTTGTGCCATCGCCATGAACACGAGCCTATTCATCATTTACCTGACGGAGAAGGGAAGGAAAGAGGATAGGACATGGGAAAGGACAGGTAAGGGAATAGGATCGTCATACTCGCAAAAGCGTACCACAATGGGTTCACATAGCGTCCTGAAAAGGACACTGTAATAACGCATAAGCGTGCCACAATGGGTTCGAACAGCGCCCTGAGAAGGGCACTGTGATAATGCATAAAGCGTAAAGAGAGCCTATAGCTCTTTACCACAGCGGGTCAAGAACAACAGAACGTCCTGAAGATTCAGGTTTCTGAAGTCAGTTTCACTTAATAAGTTCCCGAGTACTCGGAAACGCAATTGCGCAAAAACTGGACAGTTACATATTAAATGATACGAAGTTCCATAATCGGATTCACAGCTATCACATGCAAATGAATCAGCTTGCTGAATATTCGCCATGTGATAACTGAGTCGGCAATGGCCAGTCAATGCTTTGACCAGCATGCTGCAATTCTGCTTTGACAGATTTGTTAGATACTTTGCCACCCCTAGAGATGGCTCAGTACAATACAATTTTGTTTGACGACATGACTCCAAACTATTCCAGTACATATTGTTTGTGCTGAGTGGCAGCCCAGGTGTCAATCTGAAGCTTCACCCAACACTTGGATACCGGAATAGCTGGCTCAGGGCCAATGAAGTCATGTGATGCTCCAGTGCGAGCTAACTCATCAGCCAATTCATTTCCAGCGATGGAAGAATGGCCAGGTACCCATACAAGGTGAACAGCGTTTGCTGAATTCAGATCCTCGATTTGAGTTCGACAAGCGATAACTATCTTCGACCTGGAGTTGGCCGAAGCGAGTGCGTTAATAGCAGCCTGGCTATCTGAACAGAAGTATATTACTTTGTCCATTACGTGCTGCTGAAGTGCTGATTGCACTCCGCACATAAGAGCAAAGATTTCGGCCTGAAAAACGGTGCAGTGTCTGCCAAGTGAATAAGACTGATACAGCCTTAGCTCACGAGAATAAACACCAGCACCTGCTCGACCTTCGAGAAGGGAGCCATCAGTGTAACATACGATGCCGTCTGAAATACTTCTCTCCAGATAACCAGATGTCCACTCTTCCCGGGAAGGGAATTTCGTGGAAAATGTCCTATATGGAAAATTACAAGCAATTGTAAGATCACTTGGAGCAAGGACAACTTTGTCCCAATTCACCAAAAGTGGAAACAACGAGGTGAGAGTTGAACTGCGGTTCACAGGAGTTTCCTCTAGTAAACCGAGTACCCATAGACGGTAAGTGCAAGAAAGTGCTTCTTGTTTGAGATGAATGTGTAGTGGGGCAACGTCAAAGAGAACTTCGAGCGCTGCCGTGGGAGTTGAAGAGAACGCTCCAGACATCGCCATTAAGCACATCCTTTGGAGATGGCCTAACTTTGATTGGACCGTTCTCACTTCGCCCTTTTGCCACCACACAAGACATCCATAGGCCAATATTGGCCGAACAACAGTTGTGTAGATCCATTTGATATACTTGGGTTTTAGACCCCAAGTTGTACCAAAGGTTCGCCGGCATTGCCCGAAGGCCATACAAGCTTTCTTGATTCTGAACTCAACATGAGGTGTCCAGGAAAGCTTGGAATCAAGAATGACTCCAACGTACTTTACCTGTTCAGTCACATTGATTTCAGAATCAAAGAGACGTAAAGTTCGAACACCATTACGGTTTCGCTTTTCCGTGAAAAGAACAATAGATGTTTTACTCGGATTTACCGAAAGGCCATATTGGCGACCCTCAACTACCTGAAGAGCGTTTTGCATCAGGTCGAAAAGGTGATGCACATACCGACTAACAATGTTAGGTAGTCGTCGGCAAAACCATAAGTAGGAAAACCGCTATTATTGAGTTGCCTCAATAGCGTACGAGATTCCATAAAAGTGGTGATAAGACTCCCCCTTGGGGGCATCCACAAACACTCAACTTCCTAATCGCCGCTTGACGCAATGTCGAGAAGAGATGTCGGTTTTTGAGCATTTGGTGAATCCAATTGGAAATCATTGGAGATATACCATGACCACGTGCGGCTTCCAATATGGCATCGAAAGGCACGTTGTCAAAGGCACCCTCGATATCTAAGAAAACACCCAAGCAGGATTGCTTTTGAGCGAATGCCTTCTCGATATCGTAAACAACTTTGTGTAAAAGAGTCACAGTGGACTTTCCAGATTGGTAAGCATGTTGGTTCACATGAAGAGGCACATTGGCCAGATGAACATCACGGATGTGATGATCGACTATGCGTTCTAAGCATTTCAGAAGAAAAGAGGTCAAACTGATAGGTCTGAAGCTCTTTGCTTCTTCATACGACGCGCGACCCACTTTCGGAATAAACTTCACAGTAATATCCCGCCAGGATTTGGGAATATACCCTGTAGCAAAACTGCAAACAAGTAGTTGTTTCAAAACATGTTTGAAATGATCAAATCCCTTCTGAAGCAAAATTCTGCTATTCTGCTATTCTGCTATTATCAACGCATCCCCTGGCTTTCGCCCATCTGCGTTGTCTTTTCACTAGGCAATACGTCTACTAATTGATGTTTATGGGCTTGCCGGACCAAGTCATGTAGCTAAGCCAAACACCCCACCTACAACTGTTGGGTAGGCACCATTGTCCCGCCCACTGGTCTTTTATAGCTAGTTGTAGGTGCATGTGTGCGTGTAAGTATTGGTGTATGTGTGTTAGTGTTGGTGTATTGTAGGCGCCAACTCGTTCTAATCCACTCTGATTGCTAACACCCTATTGAACCATTACCCTTAAATCTGGCAATCTATGAAATAGAATGAGTTAAGCGCCTGTACATAAGTCAGTTAATCAAACAAGGAATATTAGTATTAAAGCGAAGATACAATGAAGCAACGCCCCGAACCTCGAGAGCACAAACCCCAAGAACCAAATGACAGGCTGCGCGAACAGTCGATCGACTGGCCACCACCAGTGAATAACCAATCGAGCAAACCCTCCAGCACAAACCGCCACCAGCTCTCCCGACCTGCACCCAACAAATCCGAGGCACAGCCCAGCCATAGCTTCACCTTAAAACCAAAAATCTAGATTGCAGAGTACAATACTTCCCAAGTAACCACGCAGCTCGGGCCGCAAGTCACGCACAACACGTCACAAATAAAACAAACACTACCCCGCCCGTACAACCGAAACCGATCTAAGGTAGAGAAGCGTCTCTTTCCACTCCAACCCGTACTCAACTGCACCCACAGGGTAGCGCACCCCACACACACTGCACTCATGCATCCATCACGACCCGAGCCGCACGGTCACCTGGGTTGCTTCTATCTGCATGACCTCACCCAACCCGTAACGCAGAGTTTAAATCCCTCTCTTGCATTACAAAGCAGTCCCTCTTCCCAAAGTTTGTGCGTGGTATAAATGAGATTATAAAGCTGAAGAAATCGTCACCAACACAACCGCCAACAATGAGCACTCAATGGTGTCGGCAGAATCAATGACGACCCCCTCAGTCCCAAACCCAATTATCCTACACTACCCAAGTAACCACAATGCTGAAGCCGTACGCACTGCACGTACGAAGTACATACAGACCTACCCGCACCGCCTAAACAAACCACCTAGGCCGAACACAAGCGAAAAGCGGCGCCACCACTGTTGAACCACGACTATACCAGTAGGTATAATCGCAATTAAGCAATCGTAGATCCATTCCCCGCTCCTACTCAGCCCTAACGATCCATAGCAATGCTTGTCAATATATGCACCCCACACACGCAACCTTCACAACCCAACAGTATGGTCACTTGAGTATCCCTGGGATTTTGATTACATGATGGTCAGGGATCACAGCCATCAAAACGTTCCACACTTTACCAGGGCTTGCGACCTGTAACCATGATGATTTCCACTATGGGAAACCATGATGGCTAGCGGTGTTATCAAATCCCTTCTGAAGCAAAATAGGATAAATCCCATCTGCCCCAGGAGATTTGAAAGGAGCAAAGCTATTAAGTGCCCATTCAATCGATTCTAAAGTTATGATACTCCGAGCCGAAGCTAAAGAATCATAACTACAAGAAAAGACGTCAGGTTCATCCGAAGATGTAATATCCACACATCCAGGGAAGTGTGTACTGAATAAACATTCCAAAACTTCCTCATCAGAGGAAGTGAAATCACCATTTGGCAAACGAAGTTCGTTCACTTGAAAATCCTTAGATTTTGCAAGGATTTTGTTCAATCGACTGGCTTCACTCAGACTGGAAACATTTGTACAAAGGTTTTTCCAGCCGGATCGTTCAGCAGACCGAAGAGCTTTCTGGTAGGCCTTGCGAGCCGACCTGAAAGCCTCCGATCCAGCCGAACGTCGTCTGTTCCAACTCTTTCTACATTGTTTCCTGAGCTTCGCCAGATCGGAGTTCCACCAAGGGGTTCCTCTTGTGGTCTTCACAGACCGCAGAGGGCAGGCTTCTTCAAAAGCTTCCATGATGAAGGCCGTTGTAGTATCAACGGCATCATCTAAATCACTTGGAGTGTCAATTGATGGTGAGTATCCATGGAATTTGGCTGCAACCAAATCGGTAAAGAGATCCCAGTTGGTTGACCGGGGATTCCTGAAACGCAAAGTTTGCGAAGTAACTTTCACATGTTCAAACAAGATGTAGCGATGGTCAGATAAAGATTCTTCATCTGACACATGCCAATTGGTCAGCTCGCGACTAATTCTGCTAGAGCAAAGCGTTATGTCTAGCACTTCCTCTCTACCAGATACCATGAAGGTTGGGCGGTTGCCTATGTTAAGTAATCCAAGATCTGTACTACTTAAGTATTCCATCAAACTGGAGCCTCTCAAATTGATGTCTGAGCTGCCCCAGATTATATGGTGAGCATTAGCATCACTACCAACAATTAGCGGAAGGCCTTTTGAAGTGCAGTATGCAATGACTTGCTTGAAAGCATCCGTAGGGGATGGTTCATCATGCGGTAAATAAACCGAACAATAAACGTATTTCCTGTTGAGGTTTCCAACAGATACATCGATTGTGATAGCACATACATCTCTGGTAGTTAGTTCAGAGATGAGTATAGCAACGATTGCGTTGTTGACAAGCACACATGCTCGAGGCATGACACGTGAGTTTGCCATTTCATTTTTACTGAAAGTAGCAAACACCGGATTCACAAGGTTTCCTAAATAGAAATTCCCCTTACGAAAGTAAGGTTCTTGGACTAACGCCACTTGGGCTGTACCATTTTGAATAAGTCTACAAAGATTGATCGTTGCTGTTCTTTTGTGCTGAAGATTGATCTGAGCTATCCTAACCGTAGCCACTACCCAAACTAGGCAAGATTAAACTCTTAACAATCACAGCACAAAAAAGAACAGCAACAATAAAGCCAGATCGGTATCGATTTGAGTGCGCCAAAGGCGAGGATGCACAGAATACACTGTGTAAAACGCATAATGCGAAACCATATAGGTGAAAATTTAAACTAATTAATAACATCTTCATAATCCCGCCCTTATTCAGCCTCAAGTATGAGATTGAAGAAGGGCAGCTGATTGTCTCGGAGAAACACAAGGTCCACCGCACTATTGCTCCGGTTAGTGCAGTAAGGGCAAAAATACTGTGGAGGGTGCCCTGGTACTCCACAGGCTCCGTTTGCGATTAGGTTTTTATAAGACCCCCCTAACCATTCATTCCTAGGCACGGTAAGCGTAAAGCCGCATAACACCATGAATTAGGGGTCACCTGATTAGTGGATTCCTACCACTGGAACAGGCGGTCCGTAGTGCTATTCTTAGCCAGTTGAACTAACCGCTACCGACACTACACAGCTATCTAGGCTGATCGGGAAAAGAAGTTAATATTGGTGATCAACTTCATACGGGCCCGAAAAGCCGTGTCAGCATGCTCTATAGGACCTTTTAGGATTACATAACCAAGTAGTTAGGCCTCAACACTTGCAAACGCAAACGAAATTTTGGTCTATATAAATAAGACACTGATTCTTACGGTAGTTCTTTACGGTCACAAGGAGTGAACGTTAAAGAAGGTAGACCGAAGAGCTTTCGGAGTTTTTGAGCGCAAAGTACTGCGGAAACATGAAAATGGTTAGTGACACAGACACCGCATGGATCACGAGTTGTAACAAGTGTACAAAGAATGGACTAGGTATTGTGAAACGTATAAAACACGACAGACTTCAGTGAGTTAGACTCGTAGCGCAAACGTCGAAAGAAAGAATAGCGAAAACAATATTTAACAGAAAACAAGGTAGAAGTCGGCGATTTGGGCGGCAACGAACGCGCTAGCTCAACTGGGGAAGTACTAATAGGACAGTAAACTAAAGAGACAAATGGACAAGCTATGTCTCACACGATTCTTTACACTAATAAGAGTAAGTCATCTAATTTGCTGTTCAATATTGAAGTCTAGGATGCAATCAGCATATATTGCTTTCTTTTCCCTTCTATTTTAGTAAAACTGCTCAAAATTAGTATTTATATGAACAATAGACGAACAAAGAGCTGCTTCCGACTCATATATCCCTATCATTCGACTCTAATGTTTAATTTGTAGTTATAATTAACGTGAGAAAACCATTATTTACAATCGAAGCATCGTTAGGTAGGGTAGGAAATAAATGCAGAAGACGGAGGACGACGACGACAACGACGATGATAACGACAATGGCACCCGACGAAGGTTTATTCAGTCTCGTGTTCGCATGCCCCAGATCGAAGTCCGCCGCGATCCGACGGTGGGCCTCGCCACGGAACTGTGCATGAACTTGTTGATCCCCACACCGGGGAAGGACGTCTGCAGCATGGCCAGTGCCGGTTCTGACAGGAGTCCGAAGACGTCCAGAAATTGCAGCGGTTCCAGTTCACTCAGTTGACTAAAACAGGGGTTTGAATGAATGAAATAAGGGGAGGTTTGAGAGAATTTGACGTTTTCCGGCTACTTACAGATAGGATGTGACGTTGATGTTGTAGCACCGCGATAGGGATAGATACTCTAGGTTTTTCAACTTACAGACCATCTTCATAGCCTGCGAAGTCAAATGAGTGCAGTCGGAGAGATCCAGTTCCACCAGATCGGGACAACGGTCGACGAGCTTTTGCAGAGCTGCGAAATGAAATTAAAAAAAAAAATGTTTAAAGTAAGCGCTGCGTAACAAATTCCTCTAAAAAAAATGAATAACTGTATAAACTGTGCACTGCTCAGCGACAAACTAATCAACTAAACTACTGAAACTAAGTTTAACAATATAGTAACTGAACTATTATTGTTTGTCACCTATAACATTATTACTGAATTGGCTTAGGGCAATGATTACGAGTGAACTTGTATACCACATGCATACGATAAGCCCCCCACATTTCAGCCACAATCGAAATTATGTAGATGTAGGTACAAAGAAACCCTCTCCGGCTGACTTACCATCGTCCGTCATGGAATTCCGACAGCCGGCCATGTTCAGCCGCAGCAAGCTCGGCGTCACGTGCGTCACCACGTAGTCCACCGTGGAGCGGGATAGCTGCGTCCAGGAAATGTTCAAACTGTGCAGTTTGGTGAGCTTTTTCACCATCAAGGACACGTTGAAGTACTCCAATCCCTCGCACATGGTCAAGTTCAGCGCTTCCAGATTCACATTGCATGCAATCTCCCGACAGCACTCGGTGTCAACAGGTACATTTTCCAGGCTTAGCTTCCGGAGCGATCGGCACCGGGACAACAGTTCGCGCAAGGTTTCCCGCTCGATGGAACACATACTCAGATCTAGAAACTGCAGCTTGGTCTCGTAGCAGGGATCTACGCTGCCGCATTGGAACACCGGATTGGACACGTGTGCCTGGGCCAGTCTTAGAATTACAGTGCCTCTCGAAATAACCCGTCCGAGAGCTCCCTCCCGCAGAGATCGACAGGAAAGGTCCAACCGAGTCCACAGGGTTTCATCTAGGGACACTTGGTTGAACCGTTTGGATACTTGACCGCACCGTATCAACGTCTTTTTAGGCAAGAAACGGAAAATGTGCAGAATAATCTCATCCGACAACCTGACAAAGTGGTCCTCCATTATGGCCTTTACGGTGGGTTTCCTGTATAGGAAGAACTGTTCGTCATTCACAACACTGAAGTACTTCCGCAGGTTTGCATCATTTGCTCCATGTTGAATGGACCCCGCTCCGGGGGGAAGATTATTATTCCCTGGCTGAGCATTATTTGAGACATTTGCCAGAGGGCTACGACCTTTGTGACCACCGTTGAGAGACATTGTGCTGACCGTCTTCCGTTGCTTCCTCGATTGGCACTCGTCTTCGTCGTCGTTACCTTCTTTGTTCAGCAACACTGCAAGACCCAACGGCGGGAGGCAATCTTCCGTTCCGAAACTGCGCTTCAACAGACGGACATGCTGCTGATCACTGATATCGAACCGGAGAAGTTTGCTGGTGGATGGATGAAAAAACGTACAAATACGAAATCACTTTTACTGCTACAATTTCGGGTAATTTAACGCAAAAATCGGTCACAAAATTGCAGATCGCACACAGATCACAGGTATCGATCGCGGGTAAAATGAAAACAAATGGCGCCGAGAATTTAGTTTGACGTTTTCTTTTGGCGTGACATTCGCAACATTTGCGCGGTAACTTCACACGTGCGTTACGCTTTGAACGGTGTCCCAAAACGTCGATTTGTTTGCGAAAAAAATCTAAAGGACTGTTTGCAGTTCAAGTCTATAGTACGCACCTGGTAAGAAAAGCACTCCAGAAAAAAAAAACCCTCTAATTACCAAAGGAATTTTGACAACTGATTAGTATGGGAAGAAATGTCACTTTTCCTTGAGGAATAATTGAACGGAATATATTTCCGCAAGGAAAAGTGACAGCTCCATTTGATTTGACCGGCAGGCGTTACGAGCGTTACACAATTTTCATTTCTTTCCAGCTGCGGACCACTCAAGAAATTTTAACAGCGCAATCATTTCTTGACCGTTCCTTGGCCTATCTTTTTCTACAGTACAGCGGCCGTTCGCTCGTTGCAACATGTTTACATTGCAACGAGCGAATGCCATTCGCTAATTGCAACGTCAGTTTAACACTAAAATGCATCGAAATGCACTGCCAGCATAACTGACAGCACAAATTTGACACTTGATTGCTTTTTAACTGCAAACACGTGTCAAATTTTGCAATTAGCCAGGGGGTGAGAAACTCGGCACACTTCATTTTGTGCCAAATGTGCCGGTGATGTGCCGAACGTGCCGAAGTGTGCCAGCGTGCTGGCAGTCATGCTGTCAGTTGATTAATTGCTTTTTGTGTATCTGGCAACCTTTCGTTTCTTTTGTTTTGATCCTGATTCTTGCAACTTTATTGTAATCAAAACCTCCACTAGCTGCGCCAGGGGCTGCGCTTGTTTCAGTAAAATCAGTAAAAATAGACTCAGGGGAAGACAGGAGGGAAGACTTGATGCTGCTGCTAAGAAATCCAGCGCTTTGGGTCCTCATTCTTATTACGCCTCCCATTAGAAAAGCTGGAAAGAAATTTGCAGCTTTCGAGCTTCTAAAACATTCGATACCAGTTCTATTTTTTTTCAATGTATTGGGAAAAGTTGTTTTCGTTACTTTCTTCCTTGCTTTCTTCTTCATTTTCTTTCTCCTCCACAAAAAAAAACATAAAAAAGTGTTGCCAGTTTGATGACAGCCAGCATCATTAATGTGCCGGCGAGTGTGCCAAAAGTGTGCCGGGCACTTTGTGCCGAGTTTCCCACCCCCTGGTTTTTCTTATGTTTGAACCATTCACTTTTTTGAAACATTATTTTTCCGTACATTTTTAATTATTTATTCAGATTTAGATTTTTTCCGTGCTTTGTATTGTTGATGTTTGTGACTTTTTTGATGCAAAGAAAGGAAAGAGAAAAAAGTGAATAAGTTGATATATCAATTTAAAGTCAATAAAATGTTTAAATCAGTGGTAAACCAGATGTCCTAAGAACTGCAGATCCAAGAGATATGGCGGGCTAGGTAAGTAGAGTGCGATGAAAGAAATACGAATGCAGGTCTCGGAAAGACGCAGGTCAGATTACCGTAAATCAGTGGATGAGTTTAAAACTATTCTTTCTGTATTTGCATTTAGGGGAGTTTTCTCCTCTTCTCTCATGTGAACTTGCCTTCGACCACAATCGATTGACAAACTTTATCTTTTACGAAGAGCCATCTTTAGCATGTGGACTGGACTGAATACTGAAGTGACTTCTAATATAGGTTTGTTTGCGGGTTCGCTTTTTAACCTAACTTATATTTGAATCGAACTTGACAGTTGTCTCATGAGTTGTTATGTACTTCAAACTTTAGTCAAACTGGTGTCTCAATATTACAATAACGGTTAAGCACGCTGTAATGATACTTATGTACCTCGTCACCCGCTTCATGCAACTACATTAGTGGTCTAATAACACTTAGCGCGCTCGGCATAGTTCCATCATGCCGCTCAAAGTGTTGCCACAAATAATGCTTAGTTTGCAAAACCCAGTTAGCTGGCTGGTGGGGCATGGGAGCCTAAGCTTCAACTGTTAATGCAATCAGAGACTACTCAGACTTAGACGTGGGTTATCCAAAACGCACTGGAGAATTCCCAAAGCGCATTCTTATAATGCTAGTAAGCCTAAGATGCCATTAACAGGAGGAAAATGACAAGATAATATAACATTATATGGTTTATGTAATGTAAAACAATACAACATAACGAAAGAGAACTATTCCAAAACCATTTGATTAAATGTATAACCAGTAGTGAAATTACAATTAAAAACAATCTTGTACCGACTTTTCGAACCCTCTAAGGGCCGATTTCTTCACCTACCCGGCTTAACGACGTAAGCCTGGTTTATCTTAAACCACACTTAAAGTTAAGCCAAATTCTTAAGCCAGGTTTAAATATTTGCATTTCTTCACAGCGGCTTAGCAAATGAAGGCGTTGGCTTACGCTAAGCCAAGCTTAACGAAATTTCCCATATCATTCCAGTGACTTTCCAATGGAAACGTCATTTTAAGCCGCCGATATTTTGAAATGCCCGTTATATGCAGTATGGAGTAACAACAACAAAACATCCGCTGAAATTTTAGTAGGAAAAGCGGAATCGGTAAATTTTTCGAATGCAGAAGGAAATTAACAACGATGAACTACCTATAGTGTTGATATTTTACCCAACGCTAGTATCGAAAGATCTTCGATTTAGTACCTACTCCTTATGATCGTTCTACAACATTTGGTGTTCAAATTTGCCTTTCGTTGTACAAAATTGGAGCGCCACCAGTGCCACCTCGAGTGCCACATTGCAGCGAAGGCGTTGCAAGGTTGATTTTATGCTTTGATATCCAGAATCGCCTTCGAATAAATAATCTCCATTATCGCCCTGTTAGAGTTGCATTTCGATAGTGAGTTTTTGAAAATGTGTTGGTCGTGAGATACTCCAGCGTCCAGACCATTTTTCGAATATGTTTAAAATTTTGAACTGGGTATGAAAGCCACAACAAAGTTCAAGTTCAACTAGAAACTTCGTTGGTGTTTTTATAGTTATTCATGTGACGAGTTGCAAAAAGTTGATTTTTTCAGCACAAGTCGTACATTTATCCAACGAGGCTTGCCGTTCTTTTGAGTTACATTATGAACATTATGCAACTCAAATGAGTTGTATAATGAAAAAATCATTGCATAAAATTTTGTATGGAACTCGTTGCAAAACTCGATTTTTCCAACACTCTTCGTATTTATCCAACTCGGCAAGCCTCGTTGGATATATGTACGACTCGTGCTGAAAAAATCAACTTTTTGCAACTCGTCACATAAATAACTATTATTTTAAAAATGCTTATGTGCCGTTCACAAAATACGTAACGCTCTTAAGGAAAGGAAAATATGATCGTGCGTTACGGCCCATACAAAAGATTTAGGATTTTAATATAAAAATGCATTAATACGATGATGGTTGTGGATCAAACAATTGCATTATGATTCATAATATGTACAACCGAAATCAGTTGCATTATGAATCACGAAATACGAAAAGCTAGTCCGTTGTGATCCGGCAAGTATAAATCAAATTTCATAAGGTACACCGGGGCAAGTTGAAACGGGTGGGGCAAGATTAAACAGCCGGTTAACATGATGTTATCCAATGATGATAAACAGTTTAATCGCCATAACACATAGTTTTTGATTCAAACCATCTTTTAGCGAAGGATTAATTCCTAAATTGTATTGAAATCTATTTTAAAACTTCGTGTTTCATCTTGCCCCACCCGTTTCAACTTGCCCCGGTGTACCTTAGTACTGATTTACAAAAAGAAAATTAAAATCCACTTACGTCATTTTTAGACATGGGAACTTACGTATTTTCGGCAGTTTTGTTCTCTTCGTCATGGTTTTTTTTTTTGAAACTTATTGAACTCAAAGTTGGCCTCAAATCTTTCCAAAGTGAGCTGGCCCATGTTTCAGCCATTTTGGCTGACAAACACCCCCTACGACGAAGAGAACAAACCTACCGATAATATCCAACGTCACCCTATTAGGTATTCAAAATAAGTCATGTTTAGAAGTACACCACGAATAATACATTTTATATTTAGAATTATAAGTCAAAATGTTGAATATTCGATGGGCTAAACGTGCTTTGAACTAAGTTTTTCTAAGAAATCAGTGTATAAAAAGTTATTAGAAGATTTTTTTTTGAGTGCCATCCTAATTGTGTTTGTTAAAAAAATAATGTCTTGAACCATAAGAGACAAAAATATATTTATTGTGACCTGAAATTATGGAAGGACTTGACTTCAAATAAATAGAACTTCAATGCAAATGTACTTTCGACTTCCAAATCAGGATGACAAATTTCCAAAAGTATCAACACGGTACCTTTTTGAAGACTTTCAATCTAATGTAAAAACTTGATTGTCCCAAAAACCGATGTTGAATATTTTATATTGACGACGCACCAGCTGTAGATCATCATTTTCTTTATCATCGTCTCCATCCGTATCCAAACGTTTTACAATTGTATACATACTATATAATGTTTTTTAAAAATATTGTCTGCTGTTTCAAAAATTTTACCATGAAGCAGGTGAAGAAACCCAAAGTATGCAATTTGCGGCTTAAGCCTGGCTTAGCGCTGCTAAGCCACCTCAGAGCACCGCTTAAGATAAGCCACACTTAACGTAAACCGTAGCTTTATTAAACCGGGTTTAGTGGTTAAGCCGAGGTGAAGAAATTGAAAAAATGTTAAGCCCGGCTTAAAATTTTGCTAAGCCTGGTTTAAAATTTAAGCCCGGGTGAAGAAATCGGCCCTAAGCAGAATACCCTCTTCGAATGAGTGTAATCAGTTTCGTACCTTTTAATTCCGCCCTATGTTGCTTATCCTTTGACAGATACGCGTATTTCGACTACCACTTGCAATCTTCCTCAGTGTTATCCAGTGGATAACTGACAATGAGGAAGATTACAAGTGGTAATCGAAATACGCGTATCTGTCAAAGGATAAGCAACATAGGGCGGAATTAAAAGGTACGTAACTGATTACACTCATTCGAAGAATTAAAAACAATTTATTTACGGTACATTTTATTGTTTGAAACCATTCATGTACCATACAATGTACGGTATATTTCAAAGCACGTATCAGTATTTAGAACAATTCATTAACAATATAATGTATGGTTTTGCAAAAATATAATATATTATATATGGAGAAAAATATTTTTTTTTATATTACGATACTTAACAACCTGTATAATATATTGTAAAAATCTTATTTACAATTTACGGTATGGTGTCTACATTACATCTTATTGTTTTTGTATTTTTATTTTTACAGTGGTGTCTATTGTAAAAATATCCCGGATAAAAACTAACCATAGGGTGTTAGGTGAAAACCATTCCTGCACCATACAGTGTACCAGCTACAATAATGTATATTGTAATGAAATTGTTCACCAAAAGCTTAGCAAATTGTAGCTACTATACATTTACATTCGATTTTTATGTAACACTATATTATACTGTTTTTCTCACGTTTGAACCATTCACTTTTCCGAAACATTATTTTTCCGTGCATTTTTAATTATTTATTCAGTTTTAGATTTTTTCCGTGCTTTGTTTTGTTGATCTTTGTGACTTTTATGATGCAAAGGAAAGGAAAGAAAAAAGTGAATAAGTTGAAACATCAATTTAAAGTCAATAAAATGTTCAAATAAGTAGTAAACCAGATGTCTTAAGAATCGCAGATCCAAGAGATATGGCGGGCTAGGTATGTAGAGTGCGATGAGAGGAATACGATTGACGAACTTTATCTTTGACGTAGAGCCATCTTTAACATATGGACTGGACTGAATACTGAAAGAAATTCTAATATAGGTTCGTCTGTGGGTTCGCTTCTTAACCTAACTTATACTTGAATCGAACTTGACAGTTTTTTAATGAGTTGTTAAATACATACGTGTATTTCAAACTTTAGTCAAACTGGAGCCTCAATATTGCAATAACGGTTAAGCACGCTGTAATGATACTTATGTGCCTCGTCACCCACTTCATGCAACTACATTAGTGGTCTAATAATGCTTAGCGCGCTCGGCATAGTTCCATCATGCCGCTCAAAGTGTTGCCACAAATAATGCTTAGTTTGCGAAACCCGGTTATCTGGCTGGTGGGGCATGGGAGCCTAAGCTTCAACTGTTAATGCAATCAGAGACTACTCAGACCTCGACTCAGACTTAGACGTGCGCGATCCAATATATGAAGGGTTATCCAAAACGCTCTGGAGAATTCCCAAAGCGCATTCTCATAATGCTAGTAAGCCTAAGATGCCATTAACAGGAGGAAAATGACAAGATGTTATAAATAATGTTATGTTATATTTTACATGGTAATGTAATGTAAACCAATACAACATAACAAAAGAGAACCATTCCAAAACCATTTAATTAAATGTATAACCAGTGGTGAAACTACAATTAAAAACAATATATTTACGGTACATTTTGTTGTTTGAAACCATATGTATACCATACAATGTACGGTTTATTAAAACCCACGTATCAGTATTTATAACAATTCATTTACAATATAATGTATGGTTTTGCAAAAAAATATATATGGAGAAAAATATTTTTTTATATTGTTACGATACTTAACAACCCGTATAGTATATTGTAAAAATCTTATTTACAATTTACTGTATGGTGTTCTACATTACATTTTATTGTTCTTGTATTTTTATTTTTACAGTGGTTTCTATTGTAAAAATATGGTTTTAAATAGTACTGTTACAATACAATGTTCGGTTTTTCTACTGTATTTTTTATTCGGGATGGTTCTAAATAGTACTGTTACAATACAACGTTCGGTTTTTTTACTGTATTTTTTATTCAGGGAGCTTTTGGCTAATTGGTGTTTTATTCGTTTTATTAGAAAAAAAATTTAATTGCTATAATTTTCATACGAGTTAACAATTTTAAGTTAAGTAAAACATTTTTTGAAGCTCATCATATAAGTTATAAATGCTCAATATTTAATTGCATTCGGTTCCTTGATTCAGGGAATATAATAGTCCAAAGTTCGCTATCGGATAATTATGCCTTCATCTAGAATATTTCCTACTTCATGTAAAATAGCCCGATCTTTCTCAAATTTGAACCATTGATAGACAACTAGTTGACCAACTTACAGTAAAAATTTGAGAATTTTTGATGCACTTTTCGAAAAGTTAAAGCTAGTTGACCATTTTTGTAAGTGTAAATTTTGCCTGTTCCGATCATTTTGTCTATCCCCTGTATAATATTTGTTATTCAATTTTTCAAGTAGCTATCTACAATGAATATTTCAAACACAATGTTCGATTTTTCATTGGTACGAAGTTTGCCTTAGTCTTTAAGAATTTCCCTGAGTATTTCAGGTATTTCCCTGGTATATATTATGACCTCAGGAGGATGCGTCTCAGGAACATCACCAGGAAAGTAAGCCGAAGCATGGAAGCACAGACTTGAGAGCGAGTGAATGAATGTCATCAAGGATTTGAAAATTATGATCGACAGCAAAGTACACTTCAAAGAGCACATCAGTAGTACCACGCCGAAGGCCTGCTTCGTTTTAACGAATGTCTACGTAGGATCACTGCATCTTTCAATGATATTTTAAAAACACGTCCATTTTCTTTAATTTCAATATTTCCAAGGTAACTTTAAAAACATAGGTTAGGAACATTAGAATGAGACACAGTCTGTGCAACTCATTGAATGTTGAAGGCGGTGAATAAATAAATAAAGAAAGCTATTTTAAGTTTTACGTTTTACCTCAAATGGTTAGTACCTCTGTCATGACGGTAACAATGTCTCGCTTTCTTAAATTCTAATAGGATAGCATTTCAATGTTCTCCAATCAAATCAACAGCTCCAGAAGACTCTTAATCTGCCCCCATTCGCACAACAGTCTCATGTGAATAGGAAACCTAGCAAACATGGGACTGTTATGCGAATAGGGGAAGTTGCTCAATTACAAAATCTATCGTATGAGCGAAACCTGGTATGTACACTTATGATGGTTAAAAATGAATAAATAGAAACAATAACTCACCTTCTATATGCAGCTATTCCGGTCGGTCCGCCGTTTGTATCACACCTTCCATCAGCATCCATCAAATTAACTTTCAATCAAAACCACCGAATTCTACAACGCGTAAACTCAAACTCAACCGCAATAACACATCATCACATCATCGGGTCTGGTCATCCTTTCGAACACGCGCAAACACTTCTTTCTTGTTTGTCTAGTCCTCTCGCGCACCACGCTGGCTGCTGCTCATTTGCATAAGCATTCATTTTTCTTGAACGGCGTAATATTTAACACACATATTAAACAAACGCGCAAAAACTTTCTTCTCTCTCTCTCTCTCTCTTCCCTTCGGATTCGGGTTCGGGCTCAAGGCTCAAGGTAGAGCGATCCACGACAAAAGTAGGCTACGACGACGCTTTCTCCCCTCCATCGTCAGCGCCTGCTTTGTTGTTGCTGCTCTTACCGTACACTACCACCATCGGTTTGTCCTTCAGTAGGAGTCCGTTGGTGAGGCGCAGTGCTCGGGCAATCGGCCGCTCCGGCAGACGGTCCAAGTCTTCCTCGTACACGTAGGAGAAAGTAACGAAGGCTTGGCCCTTCATGCGGCCACTCTGCATCAGTTTGATGTCGATTTCTTTGGTCGGATCGGCGGTTATGGCGAAGCGGTGGAAGATCTGCTTGAGGTCCTCTTCGGTGACAGATTTGGCGAGGTTTTTCAGGTACAGCTTGTTGGAGGGTGTGCCTGGGGCGTAGTTTTTGAACACAGGGAGATCGGATAGTTGGTCCGAGGGGATTCGGTTGGCCAAGGGGTCGATTTCCGTTATATGGGTATTCGTTGGAGGTGATGTGGGCGATCTTGGTGGAGGGGTAGGAGCTTTGATTGGTGGCTTGATTTCATCTGGGATTCTTAAAATGATGTTTTGGCTTGCTTTAATGAGTTTGGGTTTCACCGGGACAGAATCGGTTTGAGGAGCGTTCACAATCTGAGGCGGCTGGTATGGTGTGTAACGACTCTTAATTAAAGCCGGCCTCCGTTTGATTGGACCAAGCGCTGAGGTTTCTTCCTCGTCCGACTCCAGTTCCGATTCGTCGTCCATCAGGAGGCACTCTTTGATTCGTACGGGGTCAGTTTGCTGAGAGGCATCCTTTTTGTCCACCACAGAACTCCGACCTTGGACATCCCGCGGCGTAAAGGGCGGAGGTAGATTCATTCGGTTCATCAAATGAAGCACTTGGGTGTAAAATTTCGGAACCGATTCCAGAGCCACACAGATACTGTCGATAATTTCACGTGTCGGTCGAGGATAACGATACCGGAGATACGGCGGTGGAGGCTGGTCAAAGTCCACCGGATGAACAGCGTGCAATGCTTTGACGAACTTGCTTACCTCTCGTGCCGTGTCCTTCAAGTTGGGCCGGCTAGGATTCCCGTCTTCGCCATCGACAATCTCCACTTCCTGCAGATCGTCATAACACTCAACGATCAGTCGGTTATCGAGCACTTTTAGCTGATGCAGTCGCGATAGGATGCACCTGGACAACGCGGGTTCCGAACAGGAGACGACGGCCGAAAGTTTTCTACGTCGTTTGAGAAACTCTACCTGACTGGCTATACCGAACCGAGAAAGGAAATCCCTGACGTCCGCTTCACTGAACGATTCCGGAAAATTACGGATGGATAATTTGGACACTGGCGCTTCCATGTTTGCGGAAGGAAAGCCGGTTCGCTCGCACTCTTTCACAACAAATCAGCTGTTTTGGTTTTGTTTGCGCGTCTGCTAGAGCTCTGCGCCGACGTTTTTTTTGTCGGCGGCGTAAGAGCTGAAAAAGAGAACAAACGCTGACCAGAAATAAAGGTACCGTCTACCCCCGTTGGTTTGAACGACACCTCATGCAAACCAACGAGGTTCATTTTCTAATTTGAACTTCTAGTAACCCTGTGGGCATCGAAAAGCACACCGATGGTAACCCTTTTTGCTGTTTTGTTTTGATTCTGCGTTCCGTTTCACCCGTTCCATAAGCAGAATGACTTTTGAACCATTTTTAGTTTGAACGATGTGCAGATTAGAGGGGGTCAAATTAAAAAGTGTTCAGATTAGATGAGGTCAAACCAACGGGGGTAGACGGCAATGGGCGTGTGATATTAAACGTAATGAGAACATAAGATATAAGGTTTTGGGAACTTTCAAGATGTGGGGGAATTCAGGCCTTCGGACAGACCGTTATGCCTGGTTTACATGGAGCAAGTGACTTGATTCAAGTGTCAATGGAAAATGCCCAACTGAATGCGAATTGAACGTGTAAACAACACCGTTCATCTCAGTTGAGCAACTGACTTGACTTGAACGAAAGTTGAACATGTTCAACTTTTTTGTTCAAGTCAAACGAAATCATCTCACTTGCCCCGGCCGTCTGAACACGCGATTCATGTGAGTTGAATTCAAGTCATCTGTCAAATAAGCTGAATTCAATTCAGTTTGCTTACACAGCTAATCTCGTTCGGTAATTTTTACCGAAATCTCAACCGCTGAGCGTTCGGTAATGATTTTTAACGAAATTCTGTAAAAAATTAACAAATTTCGGTAAAATGTTATCGTTTATCTGTCAAACTCTAACGAACTTCGGTAAAAGTTGCTACCTTTACCGATTTTTTCCTGTAAAACAAACTTAACGGTTGAGATTTCGGTAAAACATTACCGAAGTCGGTGATTTTTTCTAACTGTGTACGCATCGCACGAGAATGTAAACACTTGCTTCAATTGAGATGTATTCAAGAGCATGCAAGTGGACACCCAAGTCATTTGCTCAGTCTAAACACGTCATTCCATTGGATTGAACATGTTTGAGAAGTTTGCAACTCACATGCTCGTTTCAATTGAACAGTCTAAACCAGGCATTACGCGTATATATTTTGGACATTTACGGCAAAATCGAATGGAAGTGTCCAAAATATATACGCGTAACAGTCTGTCCAAATAACCTGAATCACCCTGCTTATCGTACACAGAAAAAAACTGTTGTGTAATATTACATCTGAATTGCTGCAACCCGATCAATCCGTCGGTTGCATGAATATTACACAGGACGATGTACGCATAAGAACAAAATATTTTACATCGAAACGATGTAATCATACATGGGAATCGTGATTACATTGATTATTTAGTACATCGGAATGAGTTACATCGGGCGGGTTGCATTTATTTTTTGCTGTGTATATTATATAATATTCTCCATGCAGTTGAAACCCGGAATTTTCGACTAGCGAAGTTGGATTTTTCTCCAAATCCGTGCGTCGGACCTAACTTCGGAAGTTGTGCGCTGTATAGCGGACCAGGTTTACTATACAGCGCACCACTTCCGAAGTTAGGTCTGACGCATGGATTTGGAGAAAAATCCAACTTCGCTAGTCGAAAACTCCGATTTTCAAAACCTGGTCCGCTATATAGCGCACCACTTCCGAAGTTAGGTCCGACGCACGGATTTGGAGAAAAATCCAACTTCGCTAGTCGAAAATTCCGGGTTTCAACTGCATGGAGAATATTGCGCATTTCCCACCCCACTAGACCCCTTTCGCAGTTAGTATAAGTGCGGGATCGTGAATAAAACTGCGATTTTGCATCGAATCGTGTCGGTGTCTTCTGCGCACTTATGCATTACAAAGTGCTACACCATTGATTATACGTCGTTTTCAAAATTTGTTACTGATTTGATAGCCGCCGCCGTAATCTTGACCGATGGCGATGCACCCGGTGCACAGATCTAACCATCGTTCCACACGCAGGCGTTACGTTTTGCTTCCGAATGACAGTTCTCGCTGTCATATTGCCCATTGCACGGTGACGTCATCAAGAAATCGCTCTCTTTCTCTCCTACGGGAAATTAGAAAACAACAGGACCAACACCTGTCAAATTTGACAGGTACTGGTCCTGTTGTTTTCAAACTCTCTGAAAGAGCGAAAGAGATAGAATTTCGCCGTGAGGTGGTCTATTGGCGAACTTTGTTTTGGCTCACCGTTTCTCCTACTCCCAGGGTTGTATTCGCTACACGGGTCAACCACCCACCGCAGTGTATCGGCAGTCAGCAGTACAATCGCAATGATGTTGATTAGGCAACGAATCGGATCGATCTACCGGCTGGCCGGGATCAGTGTCCGCACTTGCACGAAGGATTCCAAAAGTGGTAAGCAGCCAGATCCAGAAGACGCCGCTGAGGATGACCACCGCCAGAGGAAAAGTTCCGAAACAAGGGTGGCCTTGCGAACGCCCCTATTCGAGCACGTCTCCACCAAGGATAAGAAGACCTACATCGAGATGGTGCGTGTATTCGAAGGCCGGAGTGTCCATCGGAGGAATCATGTGGAGTTTATCTACGCGGCGCTTAAACACATGGAAGAGTTCGGGGTGCACAAGGACCTGGAAGTGTACAAATCGCTGATCAACGTTATGCCGAAGGGCAAGTTTATTCCGACGAACATCTTCCAGGCGGAGTTTATGCACTACCCGAAGCAGCAGCAGGTCATCATCGATCTGCTCGAGCAGATGGAAGATAACGGTGTCATTCCGGACTACGAGATGGAATCGATGCTGGTCAACGTGTTCGGCAAGAAGGGCCACCCGGTTCGAAAGTACTGGCGGATGATGTACTGGATGCCCAAGTTCAAGAATCTGTCCCCATGGCCGTTGCCCAATCCGGTACCGGATGATTCCCTGGAGCTGGCCAAGATGGCCATAGAGCGAATGTGTTCCGTGGATTTGCTTTCGCAAATCACCCTCTTCGAAACGGAGAATGTCCCCGAGGCGCTGGAGCACACGTGGATCGTCAGCGGACAAAGCTCGGAACAGCAGCAACTGTTGGCCCGGCACCAGCAGAAACCGGTCTTCATCGAGGGACCGTTCGTGATATGGTTGAGAAATCGGTCGATCAACTATTTCCTGCTGAAAAGCGAGTCTAATCCACCACCGCCTAAGGACGACGAAGATTTGGACGGTAAGAAATGAAGCGCATATTTCGGTTACAATTACAGAACGTCTATTTCAGATGTCCGCAACATTCGGATTCCGTTCCTGGGCATCGGAATGAGTCATTCGAAAGCCCCTCCCAAAAATAAGGTGGCCCTACAACGGTCCATTCACGAGCAGGATGATGGAACGATATTTGCCATCTGCTGCACCGGTTCATCGACGAAGGATTCGCTGCTGTCGTGGGTTCGATTACTCGAGAAGCACGGTAATCCATGCTTGGGCCATATGCCGGTACTGTTTAAATTCACGTCGCATGTGCCGGATCAGCTGAAGGTGGCTGCGCCCGACGGAGAGGCTAGTGACGACCAGGAAGCTAAGGATGCTAAGCTGGGGTCTTAGTGCTAGTGGTGTTCAAGAAAAAAGTAATAAATTGCGTGTAAATACAGCTTAATTTTCTATTACATTGAATTCAAGGACAAGCCAAGTAACAAAATAGAACGAAATCAGCTCAAGTTATGGTCATATTGACCAGGTCCAAACATAGGTACTATCATGAAATAAGTATACTTAGTTCGGATTGGATTATCAAAACGACTTGATTGGTTTCGGTTCTTAACATCACACTTGAAGAGAGTTACTGTGTGTGTTGCGAGAGGCTGTCTGACACTGAATTGTCATAAGGACTTCATTTGGTGAGTTCGTTCCATGTTACTTTTATACTTTTATGCAAATCTTCTCTAATCACTGAACACTTTCTGTCTGTTATGAACAAGACATGAAATAATGTTGTTTTGTTAATTGCCAAATTGAGAGATGAATTTCCGAAAAAAAAAATCTTTTCCTAGTGGGACCCTCGACTTCTGATACGCCAGAACGATACTGCCCAAACCATGAAATAAACACTAATTTTTCCACAATTCCCTGTCTCTTTCGGATAAGTCGCCAATTTCCAACACACTAGCATTTTTGCCCACTAACAAGTGAGAGCGAATTGTGTTTTATGGTGCCGAGACTTACTCTTACTTACTCGCATACCTAATCACCGAGCAATCTGTATTGTTGGTGTTCGATTTAGTATGCGTCGGGGTTTTGGTGCGACCACATGCTTGAAGCGACCAACTGCGCTGATTCTACATAGCTAGGGAAATTTCTGGGGGGTCTGGTACGTTTGGCATAAGGCCGTTTGGCATAAAGACATTTGGCATAAAGGACATTTGGCATAAGGGACGTTTGGCATAAAGAATATGTGAAATATATTTTCCCTCTGGAGAAAATTTAAAGAACAGCCTTCAGTGGAAAGAAGGCAAACTTGTTAGTGGTGCATTATACTGGATCTCTTATTTTCGAAATAACCTTTTGCTTCCATGAATTGGATTTTTTTCCGGAGGGGAAATATTCCTTCTTTTATATATAGGCTGTTCTTTATCGATACAAGCAATTTGCATTCCGGTAATTATTTTTTCCAGCAAATCATCCTGGTCTGCATATTAAAACCAGAAAAATTAATGCATTATAATGTATTATCCTTTTTAAAAATACTTTTCGTTCTTTGAAGATAAGTTTTAAGTACATTTTGTACTGGAACCATTTTATGCCAAACGTCCTTTATGCCAAATGTCCATTATGCCAAACGTCCTTTATGCCAAACGTCCTTATGCCAAATGGCATTATGCCAAACGGCCTTATGCCAAACGTACCAGACCCTTTCTGGGTGCTACCTGGATGAATCTGTGGAGAAATCGTTGGTGGAATCCCTAAAATAATCAATAGAGAAATCCCTAAAGAAACAGCACATGAATTTCTGGATAAATCTCTTGGAGGAATCTGTAACCCGAGAGAGATCCCTAGAGGAATACATACATCTAGAGTGAATAGATGAATCATAGAACAAATTGTTGGAGCAATTTATGGAAAAAAAAATCCTGGATTAAGACCAGATGAAATTTCTGATGGAGTCCTAAAGGAATTCAAGGAAAAAATAACTAGAGGAATTCCTGCATAAATCCTAAGCGGAATTTCTAAAGGAAATCCTTGGAGGTATCTCTGAAGAAATCACTAGGAAAAAAAAAACATGGGCGGTCACTACAAGGAGTAGATTAATCAGAGACGAAATTGTCGAAGAAATCCCTAGAATTCCTAGAGGAATTTATGGAGAAATCCTTAGAGGAATTCCTGAAAAATCTTTGGACCTTCTGAAATTCAATTCCTGGATAAATCCCTGGTAGTATTTTTAGAACAATCCTTGATAGGATTTTCAGAACAATCCTTGTGGAAATCCCAATTAAATTCCTGTAAGAAACCCTAGGTGGGTCGAACAAGTGGAGGACGATCTGCCTGCGGACCCTTCGAAGAGTGCGGAACTGGAGACACACAGCCATGGACCGAGTAGAATGGAAACGACTCCTATGTACAGCAGAAGACACTCAGGCCTTAGTCTGACCGGTAAGGTAAGGTAAGTAAGAAGCCCTAGAGGAATTCAAGAAAAAAATCCATAGAGGAATTCCTGGATTTACCTAGATAAATTTCTAGAGAGAAATCCCTGGTGAAATTGTTGTGGGAAGTTCTGAAAAAAAAAAACGGAGGAATTGCTGGAGGAACTTCCGGAGAAATCCTTGTTGAATTCCTTAAGGAATTACTAGATAATTCTTAGAAGAAATCCTAAGAGTGATTCCTGGAGGAATGATAGGGGAATTAGATCAATCATTGAACAATTTCTCAAGGATTTCCTAGAAGAATTTCTACAGAAACTCCTGGAGAAATTCATTGGAAAACGAAAGCAAAACAAACATTGGATAGAGACCAGAGGTAACAGAGAAAAAGAGTCTTGCAGCAATCTAATAGGTACACGATATTGGTTTAAAAAAAGGTTTAATTAGGTTGGGCGCCAGAGAAGCTGAAATATGTCAGTTTACAAATGTTGTTACATATGGCTCCATAAAATCAACTGATACAACTATGTATTAGATTAAAAGAAGTAATGCAGAGAGGAAAAGACTCGACAAAAGCGGAGCAGCCTTATGTTATTTTGTATTTTAAGTCAATAGAGTTTATATCAATTGTATCGCTTTGGAATTGTGGTATATAGTATAAAATTAGCTTCAAATATGTTAACCCGTATAAACTCAGGTGGAAATGGAAAATTCGAAAAAATCGTCAACAGCACAATTTTCAACCGAATTTCACCAACTTTTGAGCTCTCATTTGCATGACCTCCTAGTTTTGAAAATACATGGGATCAACATTTTCTTGGGCTTCTGGACAGAGCAAAGCCGGTGTGTACCCTCAAGCATATCTCATAAACTAAGTAGCTATTGCAATGGAAGTTTTCTTATTTCTTGTTGGAGTTATTATCAATTCGAAGTTTTGTTTTTCCAAGATGCTTTTTTTGGGATATTCAACACTTCTGAACTATCGAAGTCCACGATAGTTCATATTTTCAAATGATATGAAACACGAGATATAGCCCAAGCAACTCAAAGTTCGGATTCCACTTGAAGAACGAACTCAGCAGTTCAAGTTTGGTTCAATTCCGGTTTCGTTGAACTCGATTCTCCAAAAAGTTACTCGTGTATGGTTTATGAACTTGGAAGTTCATTTACATGCTTTTGACTTCTCTTCAAAACGACATTAAAGTCAAAAAAGAGGCTCAGAAAGAACTTACTTTGAACCTCCGAGCAAAGTTCAATCAAATTTTAACCGAACTTATGTTGAATTTTGGTGTGCCTCAAAAGTTGAAATATAGTTCAATTGGAATGTTCTGTTCCGAACTTGTTTTGGACTGACTATTCAAAGTTCGGATAAATATTAACCGTACTTAAAGTGAACTTCACTTGAGTTTCGGAGACAGCGGGGCTCTGGAGAAGTTATCATTCAATTAAATCACTCGAAAAGCTCAACAGCCACAGTTTGTGTTACGCATAAGCTTACACACTTTGCTTCACTATTATATGAGCATGAGCATATTATATTTCAAAAAACTTACTTGTAATCAACACAAAGAATCAACGAGAACAGCATAAATTTTGAAGATCTGACTGAAGTCAGATCCCTGGGCGCAGTAGACACAGTCTCCTATAACCGACCAAACAGCAGTCGTCCAATAACAATACCGAATCATGTGCCAACCCAAGGAGCAATTCAAAGACATAAATTAGCATGCATGTCGAATTATTGCTGGTTTTTAACATTCTCAGCTGAATAATAAGCGGAAATGATGCTATTTACAATGTAATTAAGCCAAAATGCAACATTTGGCATATATGTGAACAACGATTCAATTACAAGCTGAACAAACGTTAGTGTTACAAATGTGTTTAGATGGAACAAAAGAAACACGATTGGACTATAATTGCCAGTCTTGTGCATTATCACCATCATAACACAAAAAAGCCGCAACATCAACATTGCCCTTCTTCCTCCATCAACGCTACAGCCGACCGTCTCTATGTTGCTAACGAACACATTCGAGACGAACGCATTGATACGGTGGCTGCAGGGGTGGTAGATCCTACCCTCTACGCCCACCCAAACATGCCCACCTGCGCGCCATCTGCTGTTGGTTCTAATTTGTAAACATCTTTTGTTTAGTTGTTTATAAACATCAACAATAGTAAAAACATTAGCGTTTTTCTCTTCCTTTCGGTGCTGATGCTCAATTTTTTAGGTAATTATCGAAATTTCTTGAGTTGTAGTGTTAAATTATCCTCATATTAAAGCACCAGAACCGCTCTGGGAGTTTTCAATTTTCAACCGATTTCCGCACTCCAAACAAAACGAAAACAAAAACAAGCAAGAGTAGAGGCAAATATTTCATAATGGCGCAAACAAAACACTGATTTTTTTCGGAATGAAAATTTTCAATATAATCTAAATAAAATGTGTGGGATTATGCTTGAATCACATGCTGACTTGCTTTTAGCATAATAAAACGGTGTTAAAATCAATTTTGCGAACGAAAATAGATATTTTCTTGGTTGGCCGTTACGTCCTTCTAATGGTACTAAAATTGAATAGAGGGTAGGCGCAATTTGTTCCCAGTTGACAGCCAGCTTACTCCCCTGGGTGGCTGCCGCCGCCCCGCTCTTTCTCTGCACATCTCCTGAGCAGCCGAACGCTTGTTAACCGTCGTTTCGACGCAGAGCTATGTCACTCACTGCTGGTTGACTCTCATCTGAAAGGGCCAGGATGAAGGTCAATTTGTTTAGTAGTATTGCATGGCGTAGCAAACACAAACATAGCACGCCCTATGAATAGAATGCAAGGCGTAGAACAAAAACTCGCTTCGGTGTTTCATCGTGTAGTTCTAAAACAAGAGACGATCGCTGCTGCAGGATGTGGTTGACTCTGCATTGAACGAGGGTTGGCTTGAGTGGCTTTTGCGTGAATCGATTATGTTTTGATGGACTGCGTTTGTCGTGTGAAGTGATGGTTAAAGCGAGTGTCGTTCGACATTAACCATCCTGAAACTGCACAACCCTGATAATTGCACCTCGCACGTCTATTTGTTTTTGTTTTCAGCTGGTTCTCATAGCTGAATACAAGTTTAATATGAGGCTGATATACTGCCCCCACTCGCATATCAGTCCCATTTGACTTTTCATGACTTTTGAGTTAACGTTATGAATAGTCATCATTTTTTATGTACTTCCAAAAACAACAATAAAAATTACGAATTTTTATGTCAATGTGTGAAAAAAAAACACCAAGTTATGAGCGCCCCATATCAAAAGTACCAGCATAACAGTCCCATCATGGATTTTTGTGTTACGTAACACAAAACTGAACAACTTTGTAGTGATGGTAATATTTTTACAGTTATATGTTCATGTGGAAAGCAATTTGTAAATGTTTCGAGATGATCGAAATATTTTTCAAATTTTGGCGATTTCTCAAAGTTTTATATGGAAACAAGTTTTCAAACTTCAAATGCCGTTTTCTCAATTCCTACTGTTGGGTGGAGTTCGGGGCAGCATATTGAAACACCGTTTTTGAAGTAATGTTGATCGGCACACTCAAAACTAAAAATATATTCAATTAAGTACATTAAGGTTTTCTGCGTTGTTCTTACTTACAGATTTAGTTTTCAACCTTGCAAATCAACCCACGAACATCCAATTCCCATACAACGTAAACCCTAAACAATATCGTTCGGTTAGAATTAAGTGACCATTATTAAGTTACACCAACTTACGGTAATAAATCGAGTATGACTATAAATCCGAAGACTATCTACTCCACGTTCAACAACTCCTCACCTGCGGAAAGTATCTCATATAGTAATCTTAATCATAACACATCGCATTTTACTTACTATTTCCAGTTCAAAATGCAAACTCCTATTTAGGTTTAATATAACAAATTCTCAATACATATAATTCCGAAATTCAACGAGGTTTTTAGCATCGATAGCAATCACAAAAGCTCCTTTTTTCTCAATCCGAATTCAATATGTCAGCGCCCAGTGTTGACACTGTCGCTAGCGTGATTTTTCCCTCCTCACGTCTTTCATACGAACAATATGGATCGCGTCCACGCAGGCAACCCTTACTATCTCAGCGTAACACCTACTTTTTGCAAATGGGACTGTTATGCGAGTGGGGGCAGTATAACAAAGGCTACTTCCGTCTGTGAAGCCTGTATCGCGCTTGGAGAGAAGAATGCTGAATAACTTCTCCACTTTTGTTTAAACAACTCCCGATTACAAACTGTGATGAAATAATGTATAACTGTAATTCAATCAAAATTTTTAATGTGGAATAAACATGTCATTACAATGTTGGTTAAATGAGTGATTGTTCCTTGGGAAGGAGAAGATCGCTCATAAATACTCCCGAGAATATTTGACGACCTAACTGAAGTCATGCCTTGATTTCACAGAGCTGGACTGCCTATGATCGCATATCAGTCCCATATTTGCTGGGTTTCCTATTCATATGTTTCATGTCCGGGGAAATGTACTATGTGGCCGAATAAAACACTTCCACACGCGGACATTACATAATAAAAACATGCACATTTATTTACACGGACTATTTACAAAGTTCACAATACTACAATTAATTACACATTAAAAGTATCGCGGAGAGCGCGCGCGGGCAGCATCTTGCTGCTGTTGCAGATGATGGCGTTCTGTTGTTTCTGCTGCCGTTCGTCGTCGTCGTCGTCGTCGGCGGCGGCGGTCGTCGTCCATCCGTCGTCGTGATGAGACGAGCCTTGCCGATGACGCTTCCATAGGGGGCACTCGCCTAACGTTGGATGCTCGTTCACAACATCTCCCCCTTTTGATATGACGAACCTGAAATCAAGAAGCACTTCTTCATGCGACGAAGAAAGTCTTGATTGATGCTGCCGATGGTTGGTTACTGCATTAAAAAGGACGCCGCGCAGCCCCAGGATGCTGACCGTCTGGGGTAGGTGAAGAACTACCAGTTGCAGCTGAATGGCCAGACCGGTTGCATCCGATGACGCTGCGCACATTCACAATCGAACTCGGGCTGATGCAGAAGGACACTGGCTGTGTGGTATCCGACTTCTGCTGGGCTGTGCGATTCGAATGGTGTTGGCTCCTGTTTATGTTGAGCGGCCATCTTCTAGATGAATAAAGAATGGTGATGCAGGAGGATGCTTTGTGTGGGACATCAGACTCCTGCTTGACTGCATAGTCCAAATGGTGCGGTGCTGACGGATAACGGGGAGCAAACGACTTCAGAAACGAATCGTGCTGCCATTGGAGGACACGGCCAAGTAGTGTACCACTCCTGATGGACTTTGATTGCCAGTTCCTTTGGCCAATGCTGAAGGGAATATCCATCCTGCGAATCGAACCGAGCTGCCATGGGAGGACGCTGATTGTGCGTTCGGACTCCCACTGGACTTCCACTAGGTTGCCAGATTCGACGATGGCGTTGGATGATGGGGATTGATGATCATCACTCGGAAGCAAACCCGTGCGCCTGCAGGAGGACATTGGCGTTGTGCTACTCCTGCCGGGTTCTGCTGTGCGACGATGCTGATGCTTTGCGTCCATCTTCCCTCCCGCGTAGGATCCGTTGAGTCGGTCGTGCGCTTTCACAACCGACTCCTAAACCTCGTCGCCACTTTCATATCCGGGGAAATGCACTTATGTGGCCGAGTAAAACTCTTTCACACCCGGACATTACGTAATAAAAACATGCACAATATATTTACACGGACTATTTACAGAGTTCACAATACTACAATTAATTACACATTAAAAGTATCGCGGAGAGCGCGCGCGGGCAGCATCTTGCTGCTGTTGCAGTCGATGACGTTCTGTTGTTTCTGCTGCCGTTCGTCGTCGTCGTCGTCGTCGGCGGCGGCGGTCGTCGTCCATCCGTCGTCGTGATGAGACGAGCCTTGCCGATGACGCTTCCATAGGGGGCACTCGCCTAACGTTGGATGCTCGTTCACAACAATATGGGACGACTATGCGATCATAGGCAGTGGAGATAAGCAAAAATTAGAGTAATTTGCACATGAAAAACTTCTGTTAACTACAGAAACTAATGTTACATCGATAAGGATGAAGTAAGTTTCTTGGTAGTAATAATGTTCCTGAATATCTGGGATGGCCTGATTGAAGTCAGTTCTTCAACTCAATGATCTGTAGATGAACTGATGATATTGGTATCGGTTTGATTTTTGTGTCCATCAAATCGCGTGATTTGAATAAGTTTAAGTATTTCAGATTATGGAAGCGAAGAGCTATCGAAGAAGTGGAAGGTGACCATTTGGAATGTGAGAACTCAACGGCGAATCCAGCCTCCGAAAGGTGGCCAAAGCCAGGTTTTTCTGCCGTATTTCTCGCGTTATTTCGTCGGGTCTGGTACGTTTGGCATAAGGACGTTTGGCATAAAGGACATTTGGCATAAAGGACATTTGGCATAAAGGACGTTTGGCATAATGGACATTTGGCATAAAGGACGTTTGGCATAAAATGATTCAGTAAAAAATGAACTACAAACTTATCGTCAAAGAACGAAAAATATTTTTAAAAAGGATAATACATTATGATGCATTAATTTTTCTGGTTATAATATGCAGACAAGGATGATTTGCTGGAAAGAATAATTACCGGAATCCAAATTGCTTGTATCGATAAAGAACAGCCTACATACAAAAGAAGGAATATTTCCTCTCCGGAAAAATATCCAATTCATGAAAGCAAAAGGTTATTTCGAAAATAAGAGATCCAATATAATGCACCACTAACAAGTTTGCCTTCTTTCCACTGAAGGCTGTTCTTTAAATTTTCTCCAGAGGGAAAATATATTTCACATATGTATTCATTATGCCAAATATCCTTTATGCGAAACGTCCCTTATCCCAAATGTCTTTTATGCCAAACATCCTTATGCCAAATGTCTTTATGCCAAACGGACTTATGCCAAACGTACCAGACCCATTTCGTCATTCAACCGGACCCCAAAACTGGCGAATGTTGTGATACATTACTACTTGAATTGCAAACACACGACCGTAGTAAATTTGTTTTCTCTGTGAATTTATTCGAAACTTTATAAACACACACGCACTTCTCGTGGTCTGTCAGATCCAGATCAGGAAGGTGCAGAATTCAAAATTCCCATAGCGTTGCTAAATTCATACATCAAGAGTTTTCGCTTCTAAGTAGGTACTGTGAACGGCAATTTGTTTTAAAAGGATATAGTATAGTTACTATGTATGTTTAGTACTGATCGATCATTATTGCGCAGTCACACCGTTTTCCGAGCACGTTCAGGACTGCTTTAAACTGAACTTTGTCTTTCTCTCATTAAAACCTAGGTTAAAATTAATAAATCACAGTTTCAATTTTTTTGCTGCTATTTACACAAATTTTTAAGTCAGTTTTAAAAAATATATAACTAGTGTTGACTTTTTCTCGCAAATTACGGTACGTTTCTTAGAACGTACAATCGAATCGTTCTTCCAAATTTACTTTACCTTCTGATTCAGCGGAAATACCTGTGTCACTTTTCCGATTCCCTTGCTGGTGCCCTCGCGGAACAGTACCCGCATTCCCGGTCGTACGTACTCCGGGTGCCGCACGAACCGGAACATCACCGATGCCGTCTGATTGGTACGGATGCCATCGGTCTGCCCCATGATGCCCACGATCACAGCCGTCTGTCGGATGCTTCCGATGTGCATCGTCGTCTGGAAGCCTTCGTAGATACTGGTGGCGTGGAAGAGAACCGATACGCGGGCCTGTCGGGGAATTAGTTCTTGTAGATTATGCTTAGATTTAACAGATTCAAAAACTCACCTGGAAAAAGTACGACCCATAGGCGGTGTCTTCCTCTTCATAGTCCGGAAGAATAACCATTCCCCTGCGCAGTGGCGGCATATCGTCGCCGGGGTAGAACGACAACGAAGCACTCTGCCCCGCTCGCACCACCCGGCAAGGGGCCTTATTGCGATGGATGGTTTGCACCGTGACCGGCAAGAAGGTTCCATCCAGCTGGGGCCCAATCCGCACCGGAACGTTCTCGGTGATTACTCCCTTACAGAGTAATCCCCCGACTACCAGACCAACTTCGGCCACTTTGAAAATTTCGTCAATTTGAAACTCGATCGGTTCCTGTTCGAGGCGCTCCTTTTCGGAGTTGCTAATCCCTGGAGAGAGGACGTAGAGGTACTTGGTCAACAGGTCCAGCCCGTCGCCAGTCACATTTGAAACACAGAAAATGGGAACGATTTGCTCGACGTTTTGGTGGGCGTTGGCGTTCAGGACGTCGTCTTCGTTAGCGATTAGATATGGCACTTTCCGATAGCCAACGGCAGTCAAAAGGGTTTTCAGCTCGAACAGCACGTCATCCGGCGGGATCAAGTCGCACTTGGTCACAACTATCGAGAAGGGCATATCCAGGGCGTGTACGATGGCGAGATGCTCCTGTGTCATGTTGCTGATGGTGCTGCCAGAACCTACCACCAGGATAGCGTGATGCGGAGAATATCCGGACAGGGCCTGCACCGTCGTTTTCAGATACCGTCGATGTCCAGCCAGATCCATGAAGGTGACCAACTTCGTTGATCGGTCGCTAATCTCCTCGGCCGTCATCATTTCATTGTACTTGTAGTTGATTACATTGCCCTGCTGATCAAATCCCAAGGTTTCGTGGGATATACAGGATGTCCGCCCGGTTTGGATTTCGTGCATGTGTCGGAACATATTCAATCTCGCCCGTCCTCTTCCGTTGTCAAATTCCCCCTGAGTCAGCACCCCAAGAAGCGTAGATTTACCGGCATCTGCCCCACCCAAAACAGCGACCCTTACTTCAATGTTATGCTGGTCATCCGGAATCTTCCGGACCAGCACTTCCACCACCGATCGTCCAGCACTCAACGCCTTTCGCCGCAACACGGACGTCGAAGCGTCCAACTTCCGCGCCATTTGATTCAGGGTGTGCAACGAGCAGGTCATGTCCGCGTCACTCAGGCCGTGCAGCTGACCGGAATCGGAAACTCCAATCTCGTAGATCGCTTCGCCGTTTCCTTCCCGAAGGCGCCACTTCATTTGCGTCACCAGGTGCTCGAATCGCTGCTTCGACGGGTTGATTAGCTTCAGTTTGTACTCGATGTTACCAAGCTGGGGCTCCGGCGGAAGAATGTCCAGATCGAAATCGATCACCGGCGAACAGGACGATGAGTATTGCTGGTGCTGCACGAAAGGTGCGTGGTTCTGTAACCGAGGGGGAATCGCAACCGACCGCTTCTGACTACCACCCTTCTTGATGAGCAGCTCTTCGTACGACAGAAACATGTCATCTTCGTCGTCATCGTTGCTGGTGTTGCTGCTGCTGCTTATGCTACTGGTGCTATTGCCATTCAGATCAGTTGCCTCCGACGACGAAGAGGAGGCCGTCGGATCGAATAAATCGAAAAAAGAGCTCATTTGGGTGCCGTCCTCGTGATGCTTGATTGATCTGAAAAAAAAATAGAAAGCAGGATGGTTTGGGTTAGAAGTGGCAGAAATAGTGGAAAGGTCTAAACCAAAGGCTATTTACTGGTAAACCAAGTATTGTGTACATTACAATGAAAGTAAAAATAAAAATTGGATCATACGGATTTGTTTAACTAAATTACGACTAGATCGACCAGTCAAATTCCAAAACACATTTAGGCCAGTGTACAACGCATAGGGAAGTGGAACCATCTCGGCAGGGGTACTATTTTGGGAACTTTTCTGCTATACCTCAGCCAATTTTGAACCAATTGACACAATTTTAGGAACGCGATGAGATACGTATAGTCTCTAGTCCTGTACAAAATTTCAAGTCAATTGGTTTGGAATTGACTGAGTTATAGCGAAGAGTGCCCAAAATACCGGCCGCTGCCCAAGTGGTTCGCTACCCTATATGACGATACAAATTATGAAATATGCGAAGAAAACAAATTGGCCTAATCTCAGTAAAATCGGAGTCAAGTATAGACATTAACCTGCTATCGATTCCATAAGGCTAGACTAAAAGTGGATGTCGCGAACGTAGGCAACAAAAAAAAAACTCCAGTACGAACGACGCAGAGTCCATCATTGATGTGACCTTCTGATGCCCGGGTCTAAACCCTAGCTCAGACTGGAGAATCAATGATGGGTACACGAACACTGCACAGTGACTATCTGGCGATTCGTTACAGCGTGGAACAAGGAGGAAGACGGCACAGCCGTGGAGCGAAGTGAGGCCTACAGGGCGGTCAAACTGGCACTGAACAAAGAGATTGCGGTTCCTCCAGAACCCACGTTAATGATTTCTAAAAAAAAACCTCTAAATGTTTTCTAGGAGTACCTTCAGCAATCCCCAGAGATCTTCCAATTTTTCTACCGCGCGAAAGCCTTCTAAGGGAATCTCTACGGAACCCTTCCGGGATTCATTGCGCTTGAGCTTGATTGACCGCCTGTAGTTGCAACTCTAGTATTACTAGATCAGCTACACCTGCACAAGAGACGAATTTAGATAAATAACTGCTTGGAACTAATATACATCTTCAGTGGATAAGTGTTGATGATGTCATTTTTTATGCAAAAATGGCGCTTGCCACGTCAGATTGCAGGGGATGGGAGAGAAAAATACAACTTGCCTTCGACATACCATACATGCCACTGAACCTGTGCAATTTCATGCTTTTGGGAAATGACTGTTTGGCAGAGGTTCACATTGGTGCATGGATTGACCTTTGGCAGGCGTCAAATTATGTGTAAGGACAAACGTCTTAAAATCCCGCTTCAAAAGTGCATCAGAACTTCAGACGCACAAATCTCATGAAGCAAGCTTCAAACAACAGTGCATTTTATTATTCTGTTCTTGCTCACTTGTAATAAGCTTAAAATGAGAAGCTCAGGTGTGCTGGTTTTGTTTACGAAAAGATTTGTGCCCTCGAAATCGTGAGTAGGTACCAAAGTCGGCCATTGTGGCGGTCATTTTGGGATTCTAACAAGTCTGTCCTTAAGAATAATACAAGTCGGACTCGATTATACGGGGACTTGAAAAAAAAAAAAATACCCCGAATCGATCCATTTCGTTTTTTTAACCCATTGGGCGGAAGTATCAATATGACCCCAGCCATAAAATCGAGCTTAGTCAACGTATTCGAGATTAGCGAGGTTGCAACAAAAGCGGTGGAACAATCCGTCTTTCAAAGGTTAAGCTTTTCGTGTTAGGGCAAGAAAGCAAACCTGGAGGAGTATCAAAACGAACTCCTGGAAAATTCCTATGGAAGAGTTCTAGGAAGAACTCCAAGGAAAATTTCAAAAATGAACTTTTGAAGGATTTCCACACGCGAATCCTGAAGGATTTCTAGAAGAAACTTGTGGAGGATTTTCAAAAATAACTACTGGAAGGCTTCTAGAAAGACCTCTAGGAGACCTCCTATGAAGAACTTCTAGAGAATTTCCATAAGAAACTCCTGGAGCATTCCCAGTCCTAGAAGGATTCTCAGAAGGTACTCCTGGACGATTCTGAAGAGAATTCAGCAGAATCCAGAAGAATCTTCTGGAGAAATTTCTGGACAAATCGATCATTCTGTCGAGATGACTCTCGGCACTCGGATAACCAGTTCGGCTTCCGGAAGGGTCGATCGACAGTGGACACTATTAGAGCTGTAACCAAAACGGCCAAGACAGTGCTCCAAGGAATCCAAGGGGAATCCGCTACTGCGCGGTCGTTGCGCTGAACGTGAAGAATGCGTTCAACAGCGTAACCTGGGCCGCCATCGAGTGCGCCAAACACCACCTAGGAGGCAGGGATAGCCTCAACCGGATACTGGAGAGCTAACGGGCGTAAAGCTGGTCAGTTTTGCCGATACTCTCGTGATATACGGCGAGTCTATATATAGACTCTATAGAGGAAGTGGAACTGACAGCAGCGCACGCAATTGGCATTGTGGAGGACTGGATGAGGTCGAAAGACAGCTGGCACTTGCGCCCCACAAAACGTGGTGGTGGTGGTGAACAACCGCAAGGTTGAATAGCAGGCAGTTTGGACGAAGCGTAGTTGATGAGGGCCATCAATAATAATAGAGATGGGCTCATTCTAAAGGAGGAGGCAGCAGCTAGGGTTCATAATTGACTTTGCGTTTTCGAAGTCGAACATCAGTAAGGAAGACTTCTCGGCCCTAGTGGATAGGAATAAGCAGTTGGAGGAACAGGAGCGCAGGGGCACCAGACCAAGGAAAGGTAAGAGGGTAGGTGCCAAGCGCGAGAAGGGCTACGCGATCGTCATCTATTACCGAAAAGTCCAAATACTCGGAAACCTTAAAGGCGATGAGGAGCGATGCCAAGCTCGTGGATCTGGGAACCAACACAGTATTAGACGTACTCGTACGCGTGAAATGATCCTCGAGCTCAAACGCGGCAAAACGCGCAATGGCGCCGCCTACAAGTGTCTGACCAAAGAAGTCCATGGCGAGCTGGTGTCGAAGTGGGGGCTATCACATTGGACGCAACTCTGAAAGTTAAAAACCTAGGGTCTGGAACGTGTTTCAAGTGTCTAGAATCAGAACACAAGTCGTGGAACTACAAAGGCCGTGACAGAAGCACGCTTTAAAGGCTGCACGAACCCTCCCAAGTACTTGATACGATCTAGGAAACCCACGAAGAGTCAACACTTAACGAAACTTATGGGAGGCCTAAGATGCACGGCCTTAAGAAGAGTCACAGCTGACAAGTCACAGTGGGGGTGACAGTCGCTGAGTGGAGGACGAATATCGCCATCATAGCGGACGCCATAAGCGCTAACTTGTGACGTAGTTGGAAATATTTTACTTTTTTCAGCTATATGCACTAGTTTTCACGTGAATATGCATAAATTAGATGAACTGCGTCGATATTTTCCGAATTTCATTGATTTTGAGATAGTCGATTTAAGTAGCGACGAGCTGGTAGTCATAGCGGAGCTCTTTTGTGCATGTGATCAAAGAATAAGAATATCAAGAATGCCCACTCCGCTGATGCTCGGGGGACTATACCGCAGCGCTATCTGCGGATGAAAGTTCAATCTTCATGCGGTAGTGTGCGTTACTGATTGTATGCGGATAGCAAAACATACGCACACCGCCTTCTCTTATGACAAATCACAAACGCTGATACAGAGAGCTTCCACCTTGATACGCTTAGAGAGCGCCACTTGTCTTGTCGCTTGACGTTTACATAGAAAAAGGGAAGAGAGGGCATTCTTTCTATTTTTATTCTTTGATGTGATGCAACCATGCCTGGGCAAGTCCGTCCAAGGAATGGGAGACCACAGGTGTACTGGCGGACTCAAGCAATGGCCTATCTGCGCCACGTTTGTCTACGGACGAGGAGTACAGTAACCGAGAGGTGGCGTTCGTGGCTGTCAAGGTCGCGCTTAAGACCGAGATAAAGGCAAGCAAATAGGCCTGTATTGAGGGTTTCTGTCTTAGTGCCAATACGAATCCGAGAGGTGATGTCTACAGCATCAAGATGGCTAAGACAAGAAGCGTAATGGCAGTCTCCAGAGATGTTGGAGAAGATCATCCTCAACAGACTGTTGAGGCACACCGAGGGTGTAAGTTGTCTCTCGAGGAATCAGTTCGGCTTCCGGAAAGGTAGGTCGACTGTAGACGCTATCTTGTCGGTTACAAGGACCGCAGAGATAGCGCTCCAGTGTAAGAGGAGGGAGATTCGCTACTGTGCAGTAGTGACCCTGGAATTTCAGTGTATTTCACCCAACACTATCATTTTACCAACTTCACTCATGGTCATGACTGAACAACTTGACCCGAAGAAATTCATAGCGAACCCTTTGTGGGCTAGTTTTCGGATAGATTTAAAGCGCCATTCACAAATTACGTAACGCTCTACGGGTATGGCCGAGCGTTACGGCCCTTACAAAAAATTTCGGGTTTTCATACAAAAAAGCGTTACGATGGGGGAAGGGGGGGGGGGGGGGGGTTCAAAAAACGTCGATTTTAGCGTTACGTAATAAATGGATGCTGCCTAAGTCCACTATTCAAAGCTGGTATGTAGAACACCTTAGTTAGTTTTACTTCCAAAACCGTTTTCTTCTTCATCCACACACTTTGCAATAACTTATCCGCATTCCAAAGGACTTTGGACACTGAATCATTTGCTGGTATTACTTTAACGCACTTTATTATCGTCCAACTACGTGAAGTAGGCTCGGTTTATAGTCATATGTCGTGTAACACGAACATCCACTATTGATATATGTACCAGCAATCTTTCCTTCGACCGCCATCGATGGTGAAACAGATCTTTCGTACAGCCAGTCCAGAAGTTGAGTTATTATTGCAGCGATTCATTGTATATACCTATATGGCAGCAAATGACAGTCTTTTTTATCGCATTATTCAGGGATTTTCTGCCGTAGGCAGGTTCATCCTGTGGTAAAGCAAATGACAGTAGTGGTTTCTACAGTTTACACAGGTTTTGAAATAAACTTTGTTATAGGATAAACATCTGTTATCTGAGCTGAGGTAATAAGTTGAAGATATTAGTTTTAGTAATCTGCCAAGAATCTGCTAACAATTTTCAAAATATTACTTTGATAATCATGTTAGGAATGTGCTACGTTCCCGGGACTATTGATTCCTAGTAAGCATCCACAAAAAATGGATCACTATATAATTCGTTTCTACGTGTGTGATCTCTGCTGATACGCACCACGTCTCGCTGACATATAATAGCACAGATTTCACTTTGGAATTGGAAATTCTTAATTGATCGTAATATTGGCGAATCCGTTTGAATTTCAACATATTTCGTAAACTCACAAAAGCTGCCCACCCAGGAATACTTGCACTCACAACAAGAGAAGGATATATACTAACACGCTCACGAACCGATCACTTACTTAAATAGACGCGATACGAAACTGGACACGATTTACCCTGATGCGTTATACAGTTACACGCTGATAGTTACATCATATGGTGTAAGCAGTATGATACATACGACAACCTGTTAGAAAATAATAATATTTTGCCAATTTAAGAAATTGTAACATTTTTAAATAAACACAACAAAATTGATCAATATAATTCACAATTCATAATATAGTCATGCTCTTGGTCATATTTTTATCAGTCCCCGAAGATCCTAATTATGGACACTCAAGGTGAAACATCAAGAAATCCCAATGCAATTTTTCATACAAACTTTAGAGGCACAAATCTGACGAACAAAGCATCGAGCCAAGCCGCACTTGTTTCCCCTGGCTTTGCTCACTTCCAAAGAGAGGCAGCTTTTACAAATCGAGAGCATTTGTTTACAAATTTTCAAGATTGGTGCTCTTGAAAACGTGAGTAGGGGGCCAAGTCGGCCATTGTGGCAGCCATGTTTGTATTCCTTGAAGTTTCTCCTTAACCAAGCTTATTGTGGATAAGTACATCTTAAACGTTCACAATTTAGTCGATTAGATATATTATATTAAGATTCGCACTGTAATGATTGCTTCATGGATGCCCACAAGTAAACCATGTTTTCAATTCCTGATGCAATACTTGGGACTATAAGGAGAAAATCTATTTGTGACTCAGCTGTCAACACTGTTCACAATACATTGATTGGCTATATTTGCAGAATAAGATAAATTTCCTTCATAAATGTGAATTGTTAGCAGCTTAAGAAGAACTTTAACTGCATCTAGAAGATTAATTTATGAAAAAACTTACGCTTGAGCTTCTGACTTGAACTTAATGATCAATTTCGAAAGTATTTCATCTTTGAGACATCTGGATCTTAAAGAATCAAAATGTGTAAGCTCTTAACACTGTTCACAGCTCTTATTACTTTTTTATCATTTCACAAAGATGAATCACCAAATGCTTTCTTATTTTCACCTAACAATTCCGTGTTTTAACTCGATCCGTAATCAAAAACAAACTGAATCCAATTGGAAACTATAAACAAGCAACGCAATGCACCATACTATTCTCTCCACAACTCATACAAAATTGCATCATCTTGAATAATGTTATTCATTTCTTCCGATCCACTAATACAGCGGAAACGGGTCACCCCCATATTATCATTGTGTCAATGATTACGAATTGTTATGAAACTGACACGTTTCATCAATGTTCTTATTGCACCGCCCCAAAAGAACATCAATATCTTGTACTTAACACACGTGCCATACCACTTTCAACCCGATAAAGGTAGCGATTTTTGCATTCTAGGTTTTATCGCCGCCTGCCGGGGCTGCCTTTAGCTTTAACCAGGCGTTGCTATATTTATAAGTGGAGGCCTTTGACACCGCTTCGCTTTCGCTGTTCAGTATAGAAGCGCGTCAGCAGCTGACTTTGTTTACTCACAGCGAGAGAGATAGAGTCGAGCGGCTTGATACAAACCACCACAAGTTTGGCAGCGGTTACAATCCGGGTTAACACGCACACACATACGTTCCGATTGTTCGTTTCGTGTCGTGAATCACGTCCACACTGAAATCCGCACGCCACAACTAAGGGAGCTAGCTAGCAGCACACAGAGATCCTTCCCAGCTGAGCTGGTGAGTTAATTTTCTTCGTTGCTACAGAATGGGTCGTTGTGTTCGAAACGAAAGCGACTTAAGGCACCTATAAACATACTAAAAATAGCATTTGAATTATGCCTTTCAAGCAAAACAAAGGAAATTTGAACATTACAAATGCACGTTAATGCTTTCGATTTAAAGATAAGATAGCTAAACAAAAGCAGATTTGTGGTTCTACACATTTTTATAAGACCTTTAATCTTTAAGATTTGTTGTTAAGCTTAACAACAACCAACACAAAAACAAACAGTTAAATCCAAAGATTGACAACCTTAAATTTTTCATTATGGGTCTGAGCTGTTTCACCTTAATTTAACGCTAAAATGTATGCATATCATACATAGTACATAATAGAACTACAAATGATTCAAATAATCATTTGACCTTTACCAACTTCAATTTACCCTTAAAGTAACACTTTTAAGCTATAGAATCAATGAGATCTCCAGAATCATCATATACCATAACAAAACATTTTAGGTTTTATGACGGTTCTTAGCACCTTTCCAAAACTAATTGGTCTTCGAATTGTAACTTGGACAAGAACGAAGCCTTTCGTTGGAAACGCATTTTACTCTGACCTGCTATATGATATAGTGGTATACTATTACTCCATTACTATAGCTTTCAGTACATAATGATCAGTCCTCGACACTTTTTTAAAAACATTCGTGTCTAAAGGTTGGACCACTACTGTATCGCACACAAAGCACAATCACTCTCCCCTCGTTGGGTTCGGAAATGCTTCGATCTATGGCGTCAGCCGAAATATATAAATTAATGCCATAAACAGATTTTTCCGTCGGTTTATTTGGCAAAAGAATTTCTCCACTTGGAAGACTATTTTTAGCAAATGTTTTCTTCACTTGTAGCGTTGCACGAGCATACACTTCTTGGAGAATGACTACGTGATAGAACTGTAGAACTCGGCGGGTGTTGTTCCTGGTTCATCGGGAGAGGTGGAAGGACGATAAACCTTTCAAATGACCTTGCCATTTCGGTCCGGTTTTCTGTTGCAGTTGTTGCTGCATTGGTTACCAGGCAGCCACTACAGTATCCTCAAACGGTGTGGCCTTGAATTCCCTTCTCAGACACATCAGAATCCTTCCTTTCGGACACGTAGCACTACAGTAACTTCGAACTTTCTAAGCGCCAAATCCGCCAAAACTTCGGCGTAGGCCATGGATTGCGAAACCATCGTGTCTTACCTTTGGATCAAGGTAGGCTCTGACTCTTTGTTGCAAGCTTAAACAGTAAAATTTAAGCGCAAGGCCTACTTATCGGACACCGCGAAAGGAGGCAGCAAAATATATATCACTTTGATCAACACGACCACTTCGCACCACCACTGAATCCACAATACGGAGTGTGAGGGGCGCGCGCGTTCGCTCGAACTTCGATATGGAATAACACTATGCTTGCACACTGACTGGCTTGTAGTAGAGTAGAGCGATTGCGCTCGTACCCATAGCCAGTTATTGACTGCCAGGCCTCCGCGCGCGCGATCCGCGACCCGTGTTGGTCGAATCTAAATTATAAAAGGCGAAATAAACAGAGAGCTTGCTGCCGCGCACGGCACGGCTATACCAGGGTGTTTACGTACACCTCTCTGTAGTAAGCCGCTTGCTAAAGGGTAAACCCGTGAAGGTAGGACCGAAAGTTTCATGATATTTCTTGTAGAAACTTGTACCTACATCCACACTAGTGGATCAGTTTTCTTTTTAGTTTCCTCCTTTTAGGCAAGCTTTGGCGAGATATAGACAAGGCTAGCGCTAGAGAAGAGTGGTGAAGCAAATCTATACATTTGTAGTTGATCTTTCATGACCAACATTTTATATGACAATGAGTAATTCAGATTTGTTCATGATCTTTCTATGCATAATTTGAAATTGTATCATTATTTCACCGATTAAGATCTTACATTAAAAACATTGATACACAGAGAGCCAAATAAAGTCATTGATAAGAAAAATAGTATGGAATGAGCTCACCAATTTAGCAGGACACTTAGCATCCTTATGTCACCTAATGTACTCAAGTCTACATTAGCACAAAGCTTCCGAAATTAAAAATTTGAAAGCACGATGAATATAGAGACCGTTCCAAGGTGCTTCTAATTTCATGTTATTTAAACTAACAAATTGTAGTGTTTTTTTTTTAAATTTATTTTTGTTAGAAGCAAACACGTACGAGAACAACATCAATGAAATTGTGATCGGTACTGTCAACGCTTTATCTTCGAATAGGATGAATTTGGAATTGTTGGATCACTGGTATGACGACGACAATTCTCGAAGTTCTGCTCTTGAACTATAGGATCACGATGGGAAGGCTCTGCAATCATAAACAAAAGTGACCCGTGAATCAAAACAAAAATCCCAAAAGCAGGTGATAACCGCAATGCATTCTGATAAAACGCTTTGTATATTAGCGTTCTCTATCTTATCCGGAATGGAATCCAAAATTTACTTCAAAGCCCCCTGCTTCCTATCTCATTTGCACTGAACATCCCGGATTTGACGAGGACACGAGAGCATTCGTTGTGTGCACTACACAGCGAAACAAAAATCTGTCTGTCTCAAGAGCAAACTTATGGGTCTCCGACGGATTCTAGGCCGCTGAATCCGAATCCGGGCTTTCCAGTCACTTTCACTGAAAATTCCAGGTCATGTAAATCAAAGCTTAAGGGTGTCTGCTCATGAGACAAAATAAAATTCTCTGGTTTTTCTAGGAGTGGAAAAAAAGACAGAAAAAAAACTGTAAAGTAAACTGAATCAGATTTTTTTCCCAATAGATTTCAGGCATATTGGCAGTAGGGTCTTGTACCATTTGGGCAGGTGTACCTATTTTGGGCACTTGCCGCTATAACTAAGTCATTTTCAAACCGATTGATTTGAGTTTTTGTATAGAGTTAGATACGATCCTAATTCTATACAAAATTCCAAATCAATCTGTTTGAAACTGACTTAGTTATAGCGGCAAGTGCCCAAAATAGGTACACCTGCCCAAATGGTACAATACCCTATTTCTTCAGAATTCTTCTATCTGATACGCTGTGTTGGAAATAACTTTTGACACTTCTACCAAAAACTCCCTAATTTAGATGTAAATCCTTTGAGAAGACCAACAAACAATTCTTTTAAAAACGTCAAAATTATAACTAGGATATTTGAAAGACACACCCCCAGAACATCATTAGGATGACATCTTGATTTGGTTTTATTAGTTAGAACTACTCTATGAGCTACTTCAAATGGTTGCAATTTTGTCGCAAATTTTGCATGTGTTTTTTTTTTTTTTTTTTTTTTTTTGAAGAGTGACCAGGTGGAGCTGCAGGACAGCTGATAGCAAAGCCTGGACCCTTTCCCAACTTTCCCCCTACTAGGACCAATACTCACGATGGACTAGACGATGTCGTCAACTTGAGCAAAGTGTGTAGTAATTAGCATTGGGTCGTAGTAGTTTTTAAAAATACTGTTTTTAACTTTTCCCATCGCACTAGTGTTTTGATCGAATGGAAGCTCCAAAGATGATTTGATAATTGAACAATATTTCAATAATCGAAAATCTCCGAGGTTCACTGGACAACATTCAGAGATAAAAAAGGGTGTCTATGTCTATGTTAACGCCTTCAGAGTACTATTCTTAAGAAATATACAAAGAGCAAAAAGAAAAAAAAAATGTGTCGTAGCTAATTTTTAAAGATTTGATATTTCTGAAAATAATTCGAAGACAGCTACCAGAGCTAGCGTTTTTAGCCGATATGGGCAACTAGTTTTTCTGACAGCTTCCCCAAACAATAATCAGATAATATCCTCAGTTACTTTATAATACATTCTGAAAATTATTTCAAGCTGATTACTAATGATGTCAATAACCGATGTTAGTCATTGACAGCACCAGCAATTTCGCTAGTCGTCTTCTGCATATCTGTGATCATCTCAGTCCAAAGTAATATTATATCCATTGTAACCCTTTACAATGTCAACCGTCCTAAGTCCTAACTAAATTCCTGCTTTTTTTGATCAGTGAAATACTACCGTCTAAGATATAAAAACAAAAAAGTTCAGTCAACTGATTTTTGTCAAAAATAAAAATGATAATGATAATTTGTCAACTTTTATAAATTCACAAAACTGTAATTGTAATTGTAATTGTAATTGCTCAGTCCTCACCCAGGCCGACAACTGTCAGCCCATCTGCTTGTAGGCAGATGTGGACCTACTAAGCCTCCCCCGTTAACATGTCCTACACCGAATTAGCACACCGGGATCTTCCACAGGCAGGCGTTGGCGTTACCAGTCCCAACAAGTGTCAGATACATTAAATAGATGGGGTAGAGGATATAGGAAGATGTGGGAATATGATGGGAAGAGGCAGAAAATGAAGAGATAGTAGAGAGGTTTCGATTTTGTTGCTGAAACGAGAAAAAGAAAGAATGATATGTAAAGAACATTAGCGATATGTTCATAGATTATGATTTGGTCGATAATTTCTCATCTATTTTGTTTCCATATCGTTGCATCGGTGACTATTTTCAACGCCTTTCTAGTTTTTGTTAGGGCCATCTCGCGTTTTTTTTCGTCATGTCCTCTTTGCCGGTTGGCGACGTTCGGGATGTAAGTAGAAAAGCATGCATTTAATATGATTAGTACGACAGTAATTGTGATTGTTCAGTACTTCCAGCCCATTTGTCCGCAGTACATATCAGGCATCCCGTTTTGACAAGTCCTATACAGAATTGGAAACCCGGATCTCCCACAGACAGTCCTAACTAGTGTCAGATAAGTTCAATTGAGGATAGGAAGCGGCAAAATGAGAAGAGTGTAGAGAAGGTTTTGTATATTGGTAGCTGTGTTCATGTGATGTTTGTCTGACATTGAAAAACTATTTTCCGCAAGTGTTGAACTCTTTACCCCAAATTTAATACCGGAAAAATATCTGATCAGATGTATAGTTTGGCAATTCTATGTCCATACATCTTTTATCAAGAAGGAATAATGTTGTTTACTGTTATAAAATAATTCAGGCAAAGGGCAGCTAATGCATTGTAATCCAGAATATACCTAGAGAAAATGTCCCAATAAAAAGTTAACACTAGTTCAACCAACTACACAAACTAAAAAGTGTTATTATATTTCACCAATGATTTCATCCTAATCTTGACCCTAACATAGTAATGTGCTTAGTGTAAGTGGACGCCGCTTATGATTTTGGTTGAACAGTGACCAAAAATAGTGTTGTTTCGACAATAGTCACATACTATGCCCTACGACATTGACGATTCTATTGTCTATGGCTCACCTATTTAGCGCCACCCAGCAGGGACTTGGTCTGGTACCCAATTCAGTATATCCGCTCCACGTAATGTACCGTACCTCTTTCGATTTGTGATATATTACGCGGAACATTACTCTATGTAACCCATTGGATTAAAAACCTCCATCAAACATGAAGCGATTAATCGGAGACTGAAGACTCTATACCAAATTTGGCTCAGAGACAGGTAATCAGTGAGGTCAGTTTTTCTCGTTTGTCAGAGACGATTGATACGTATTAAGACAAACTTTCCACTGCATCTGCCAGCAATATTCGGTGATCGATCAACATTTCGAGTACCTACCCTAATTTACACAAGAATGCCAAGGATCACCGCTCATGCTTTACAATATAGTTGGAAAAACTAGAGCAACACCTGGCCACAATGATGCATAAAGCACTAAAGCGGACCGGAAGTGTCGGTGAGCCAGCCCCACCAATTTGTCAACTTTTATAAATTCACAAAACCCATAAAAATAAGAAATACAAATATAAACTCCTATAATCAACAGTTTTATCTTTACCTAATCAGTCCATAATTTTCTAATTGTAATGAATCTAATCTGTAAGGCTGTAAGTCAACTTATCCTAGCGTCCCCTGTCCTGTGTACTAACGAATTCAAGTAACGAATGATGAGTGTAATGCAGAGGCCTCCTCTACCCACTCTTGCGTTACGTTAAATTTAACAATTATTGTTATATTTGAGAAAATTCAAAGAATGCAAAGATTAGGTCTATGCAAGCTGAATTATAATTTGTTTTTGAATTGTGATAAATGCACAACGGATACTCCTTTGGTTCCCATTAGCACTTACGGCGATTCCTTCACTTGCGCTCAACTCGTAAACTAGATATATCTAGCTCAAAGTCCAAGCGGTAGTGAATGAACTGGCGCTAAAGTGCTAATGGGTTAAGCCCTCCCATCGCGTCAAGATCGAATGTCCAGGGTTCTATGCAGAATTTGAAATTGTATCATTATTTCACCGATTAAGATCTTACATTAAAACATTGATACACAGAGAGCAAAATAAAGTCATTGGCCCGTATGAATAAAAAGTAGTAACTACTCGTGCTTTGTAGTTACTACTTTGAAATATGATCCACGCCAAAGTAGTAGCTTTGGTATGAATAAAACCATTTTTCGAACATAGTAGTAGATACTACTTTCGAAAATTTCGATGTAGTATTTACTACATTGAACATTTGTCAAAATGGACTTTGTTTTTGTTTTGGTTGCTAAATCTTGGTTGCTCTTCCACCAATAAGCAATCCAGAACAAATAAATTATTATTGAAAAATAGCGGTTTTCGCACTTTTCGCAGTAGTTTCCACATAAGCAACGTATTTAAGTTATCAAATACAAAAAGAGTACTCCACATTAGACCTGTGCGCCGACTATATTTTGTTCGGCGGCGGCGTGAGGGCCATTTTTGGCCGGCGGCGGCGGCGTCATCGGCGTCACGCCGGTGGTAGCTATCGGCGGCGGCGGCGTGAATCGGCGTGACTAAAATTTGATCATAATGAACATTGGCAAATCAAAGAAGTTGTTATTACGATCTAGAATTTGTAGTTTGAGCTTTTTCATGGCCATTGATGACATAAACTATTATGTTAGAATGAATACCTTTTTTATTTTTGTTCGGGTCCGTCACTGCCAGCAGTTATTATACATTTTGAGACATTACCTGTATCCTTGTTGCATTACTCCATTGCAAATGAAGGACAATAAAATATCGATTTTGCTATAGTTTTTGTTTAGTTTTCCTTCAGAAGCTATTAAACTTGATAAAAAGGCACACTATTTACACTAAGGTATCCCCGAATGATTTCAGGAAGGAACCGCCAAAGGAGTTCCAAGAGGAGCCTGAAGGAACCCATGATGGAAATTCTGAACTAATCCCTGCAGGAATTGCTGTTCGAAACCCTGAAGAAACTTCTGCAGGAACCTCTGAGAATCTCTCTTAGAGTGATCCCTGCAGAAACTTCTGAAGAAATCACTGATTGGAGTTTTCGAGGAATTTCAAAAGGAAATCCATGACAATTATTCGAGAGAAATTCCAGGAGGATTCCCCAAATGAATATAAGCAGGAAACCCAAGGGAATAGGGTCCTAAAATTAAAGACGAAATCTCGCTTATATTGAATAATACGATCAAGCATGGTATTCTAATCGGAATTGTACTTTACTCGAACTTGAAAAACAAAGGAATAATGAGAAAATTCAAAATAAGAAAAATGGTAAATAGTTCTACTTTGACATTTGAGGTCAACCTTGTGTGACTGAGCACGACATTTTTCGCACTGGGATTTCAAAAATGTTCCTATCTGACATACACGGTGAAAAAAAATCACTCAAAGTATGTGTTATAAGCTAGGGACGAGACAAAAGGCTAAAAAAATAAAAATTATATATTTTCAACTACGGTTAATAAAAACGTCAAAAAATGAGTAAATATGTACTCTTGAACCATATATTGTGGTTTAAAACAAGAATCCCGATAGGACTTTAGGAGCCTATTACACCAGGAATTCCAGGAGGAATCTCCGAAGGAATTCCAGCGGGAATTCCAAAAGAAATTCGAGAAGGAATCCCCTAAGAATTTCTAGGAGGAATCAACGAAAAATATCTAGGAGAAATCTCTGAAGAAATTCCAGGAGAAATCCCTGACAGAATACTAGGAGGAATTTCCTCGTGGATCCTCGAAGGAATTTCAGGAGGAACCCCTTAAGGAATTCTAGCATGAATCCCACAAGAAATTCCAGGATGAGTGTTCGGATCTCAAAACTAATTTTTGTAGCAGCTTCTGGTGTTGCAGCTCAAAACTGTAATTGTTATATATTTTAGTTGCACAGTAACCATTTTGTTTTATGTAAACTTACATGAGTAGTTTTCACTCCTCGCTATTCCTATCACCCTCTTCCGACTATTTCAGACGCAACTATCTGCAACTAAATTCATAATCACAAGTAAGTATCATTTCTTCCTTGCTTCTATTTAACAATTAACTCACCTTTTTATTTCACTTCACCTACTCTACTCTACTAACAATCTACAAAAATTTTATAATTCACTTTTTTTCTTTTCAGGTTACCAATCCAGGAATTCACCATAGCAGCTTGAAACGTTTATGCTCAGGCAATAACAATCAAGTCAATAAACATCCCATTTACACCACAATGTTTTGTTCTTATTTTTTCTCTCCTACCTCCAGATGACATTTGACATTGAATCCAGCTACCCGCTTTCGCCGACCAATCGTGCAGTGTTGCCAGGTACCGCAACAATGAGTCTTCCAAGAAATTCGAAGAGGAATCCCCAAAGAACTTCCAAGAGAAATCCCGAAAGAAATTCAGAAGGAATCCTCGACGAAATATCAGGAGAAATCCCGAAGGGATTTTAGGAGGTATCCTCGAAGGAAGAATCCCTCAGGAGAAACCCCCGAAGGAATTCTAGAAGGAATCCCCGAAGAAACTCTGGGAGGAGTCTCCGAAGGAATTCCAAGATGAATCCTCGATAAAATTCCAAGAGAGATTCTCGACAGAATTCTAGGAAGAAACGCCCCGCAGGAATTCTAGGAGGACTCCCAAAGAAATTCCAGCAGGAATCCCCGTAGGAATTCCAGGAGGAATCTCCGAAGAAATTTGAAGATAAATCACCAAGAGGGAATCCCGAAGGAAGTCCAGAAGGAATCCTCGGCGAAACATCAGGAGAAATCCTCGGCGAAACATCAGGAGAAATCCCCGTAGGAATTTGAGTAGGAATCCTCGAAGAAAGTCTAGAAAGAATCCCCGAAGAAATGACAACATAAATCCCTGCAGGAATTCCAGGGGGCACTACCGAAGGGATTCCGGGAGGAATCTCCGAAGGAATTCCAAGCGGAACATCAAAGGTTTTTCAAGAGGAAACCCCATAGGAAGTCCAAGAGGAATCCCCAACGGAATTCCAGAAAGAATTTTTAAAGGAATTCAAGAAGAAATCTTCAGAGTATTTCTAGTAAGAACCATCGAGGAATTTCAAGAGGAAACCCCGAAAGAATTCCAGCACGAATCCCAAAAAAAATTTAAACAGGAATCCCCAAAAACACCCAGAGGGAATTTCCAGATGAGTTCGAGAAAGAATCTCCGAAGAGTTTCTAGGAGACATCAACGAAAAATATCCAGAAGAAATCTCTGACTGAGTTAAAGGAGAAATTTCTGAGGAAATTCTAGTAGGTATCACCGAAGCAATTCCAAGAGGAATCCCCGAAAGAAATCCTGAGGAAATTTCTTGAGGTATTCTAGGAGAAATCCGCGGAGGAATTCCATGAGGGATCCCCGAATAAATTCCGGAAGAAATATCCGAAGAAATTCGAAGAGGAATTCCCGTTGAAAATTTCAGGAGGAGTCCCCAACGGAATAGCAGGAGAAATCTCCGTAGAAATTTCAGGAGGAATCCTCGAAGGAAGTCCAGGAGAGATCCCCGAAAGAATTCTCCAAAGGAACTCTAGAAAGATTCCGCGGAGGAATTCTAGGAGAAATCTTCGAATTTATTCCAGGAGGAATCCCTGAGGAACTCCAGAAGGAATACCCGACGAAATAAATGGGAGAATTCCTGGATAGATCCCAACAAGGAAATTACAGGAGAAATCCCTGCAGGAATCCCCCGTGGAACTCAGGAAGGAATTCTAGGAGGAATCTCCGAAGGATTTCCAAGCGGTAAACACGAAGGATTTTCGAGAGGAATCCCCATAGGAAGTTCATGAGGCATCCCCGAAGCAAATTCAGGAGGAATCCCCTAAGGAATTCTAAGTGAAATCATCAAAGTAATTCCAGGTGGAAACCCCGAAGAGTTTTCAGGAAAAATCTACGTTAGAATATTAGAAGAAATCCCCGAGAAAATTATAGGAGGAATCCATGAAGGATGTCCAGGAGGAATACCCGAAGAAATTCCAGGAGAAATTCCAGAATGAATTCTAGGCGGAATTTCCGAAAAAATCCAGAAGGAATCCCCGAAAGAGTTCCAGGAGGAATCTCCGAAAGGAAGTCCAGGAGAAATCCTTAAAGGAAACCCAAGAGAAATGCCTGGAGGAATTTTATAAGAAATCCCCGAAGTAATTCCAGTAGTAATCTCCGAAGGATTTCTAAGAGAAATCACCAAAGAAATTCCAGGAAAAAATCACGAAGGAATTTTAGGAGGAATCTACGAAGAAATTCCAGAAGGAATTCCCGAATAAGTTGCAGGAGGAATCCTCGAAGGAAGTCCTTCCCGTAACGTGGGTAGATCACCTTAGAATGGTGCGTTACGGTGTAAGATCTACCACATCGCATCAAACTTTAATCTTGCTATTTCACTGCCTAAAGTGATAGCATACCAGATTAAAATTTGATGTATTTTTGTAATGGTTATGTTTTTATTTATGTTTTGTTTTTAACTTCTAATAAACCTTTTTGTTTCAGGAGGATTCAGGTAATTTTATTGTATAATAATACCATGTTTTAAAAATAGTAACTGTGACGAGCGTATCACTTATGCCTTATTCAGTATATATTACTTAATCCTTTATTCTCTTTTCAGTGAAGAATCTTACCACCATTCCTGGCGCACTAATCAATATTTTTTTAGCAAACCACCGTATACATCACCATAATAATACATGCGAACATGTTTAAATATCTATATCGTTATCTGGAAGCGTTTGGTACGGGAGGTCCACGCTTCCATCTTTCCCCTTGATTTCAAGGTGCAGAATGTTTTCAAATATTGACTATGCTGAAATCTTTCTATCCCTTGAAATCTTCTCTGCGGTACATGCTGCGCAGTTGGCCTGGCCGTTAGACAAGAAAAATGATAGACTTGAAAAGTCTTCATTTTCCAGGATGCATTCAAGTAATGGCTGCGTTAGTGTGAGATTAGATTAGATTAGATTAGGAGGAATCCTCGAAGGAAGTCCAAGGGAACCCCTGAAGAATGTCTAGGAGGAATCCCCGAAGAAATTACAAGAGAAATCCCTGCAGGGATTTCAAGTAAATGCACGAAGGTATTCCGGTAGGTAGTGTAGAATTAGCATAAGTTAAAATAAACAACAATAAAAATTGAAAAAATATATATATTCCGGTAGGAAAATCCAAAGAATTCTTCTTTTAAAATTTGAAATTAAAATAAACAATAACAATAAGAAAGATCCCTCAAGAATATCCTGGGGATATGGCTTATTATAATCCTAAAAAAAATATTGAAGGAACTCCTTCAAGACTCCCTGAAGGAATTCCTGAATGAGCTACTGGAGAAATCTCTGATGTAACTCCTGAAGGCATCCGTGAGTTTTCCTGGAAACATCTCGATCTCCATCTACAATCTGAAAGAACCCCAGGAGCTATCCCTGGATTAACTTCTGGAAGAATCCCAAAAGAAACTTCTCGAGGAATCCCCACCTAAGGATATCCTGAAGGAATCTTGGAAGGAACTCTTATTGGGTGAAAGCACTAGACTTCGCCACTGCTCTAGTCTTCGCCCCTTCCATACAATCTCCATTTTTTATGTATGTAGTAGCGAAGATTAGAGTAGATTTTTTGAGGGTAAACAAAATCGAGAGCATTTACCCTATAAAAATCCTTGAACAAACTTCTGGGGGAATCCCTAAATTCTCCTGGAGGTATCCTTGGAGCTTCCTATAAGATTCTCTGAAGGAACTTCTGTAGAGATTTCTGAAGGAACTTTATGTAGGAATCCCTGAAGAAATTCAGAAGGAATCTCTGACGAAACATCTGCAAGAATCCCTGTAACTCCTGGAGAAATCTCTGAGGGAACTCCTGGACTAATTTCTGTAAGAACTCCTGTAGGAATTTCTATAGACCTCTTGCAAGAACTCCTGAAAAAAAACTTCTCATGGGATTCTTGATGGATCTTCAGGCGGTATTTATGAATCCTCCGGAAGATTCTTTAAAGGGGCTTTTGGAAGGATTCCTGAACAAACCCCCTGTTAAAATAGCTTTGGGAACTTCTGAAGGAACTCCTAATGAACACCCGGAGGCATCCCTGAATCATCCTGGAGCTATTGGGATGTTCCCTTAGCGAACTCCTGAAGAAATCACCAAAGAAACTTCTGGAGCAATCCTTGAAAGAACTCCTGAAAGAATCTCTGAAAATTTTCATTAGGGATCCCGAAGTAATTCCAAGAGGAATCCCCGAAGGAATTTCAGTAGGGATTCTTGAACATATTCTAGGAGGGATGCTAGAAGGAATTCTTGTAGGAACCCTTGGTGAAACTCCCGGAGTGATCCCTGAAGGATCTTCTTGAGCAATACCTACAGAACGTCAAGAGAAATCCCCTGAATTCTAGAGGAATTTCTAAAAGATACCTTGGAGAAATCTATGAGGAAACTCCTGGACTAGTTCCTGAAGAAACTCCTGTATGAATTCTTGAAGGAACTTAATCCATAAAGAAACTCTCAGACTAATCTCCGAAGGACCTCCTAAGTGAAACCCTGAATGATTTTCTGGATGAACCTATGATGAATCTTTAGGAGGCATTCCTGAACTCTCCCGAAAGAATTTCTGAAGGAACTTCTGAACTTTTCCTTGTCGAGATCTTCCTGAGAGATCTACTGAAAAAAATGGATGATAAAACTCCTGGTAGCGTCCCTCAAGAATTTTCTGGAGAGATGTGATTTAGGAATATCTAAGAGGATCTAAGAGTTGAGAAATCAATTATTGAAGTCAATCATTTATGATAGTGATCGTGAGATTTTTTTATCTCGACATTATGTAAAGTTAATTTTGTTTGTACACTGATCACCGGCGCGAAAAATGAAAATCGGCGGCGTGACAAACAGCGGCGTACGGCGCGCCGCCGATACCTTGGTCGGCGTCGGCGTGGGACAAAAAGTGTTGGCGGCGGCGGCGTGGCGCGGCGGCGCACATGTCTATCCACATCCGACGCGACATCGGCCTGAGGCCGCGCCAGTACGGTAGAATATATTTATCTCAAACGAGCAATGTGCATCCGCATTCTCCCGTGTTGGCGTGCCCACGCCGCGCCACGGTCATAAGATCCAGAACACTCCCCCAGTATCCTCAACTTAAAATAACCACTATTTTCCAACAAAATCCATGGCAAACGCAACACCATCACGCCGCACCATCTCCAGGTCATGTTGTGGCAGGTTATGTCAAGTCCGTCGGAACTTGCATTTGAATGTTAGCTTATTTTTTGTGTAAATCATATCTGGAGGATTTTCCGGAAGAAATTGGAATATCCTAAAGAGAAATACAATAACTAACTGAGTAATAACTCATGTTCTTCAATTTAAAATATAAGTTATGATTTCAGGCATACGCATCGCAGACTTTGTAGCAACCTCTTGAGCAGACTACAAATTTCTTGTAGTAAATACTACTTTTAAGGACTGTTCATTTTATAAAGAGGACAACTTTGCAAGGCTATTAAAAGAAAACGCGTAGTTCAAATTTGAGCAGCCTTGGTTAGTTGTTCAGTACATTATATTAGCAGATAATAACCATAAATAAATTGGTTTAAAATTATTGAACTTCATAGAAATGTGGCAAAGTGTTTCGAGAGATCAATTTTTCAATTCCCAAAAACTAAAGATAAACACAAAATTTCTGTAAAACATCGGTGTATCGTTTTTAATTGCAAAAAAGTGTTTGCCATGCTGCAGCAGTTTGAGTGATACATATTCTGGCAAAATATAAACATAATCGGAATAATGGTTGTTGAGATATTATTCCAGTATTCAGTGTCTAGACGCCATGATAGTGTTCGGCGCAGTGGTAAAACAAATTATTGTAAACTACACCCTCACCATCTACCCACAAATAGCCAACACAAGCTTAAATTCACCAAACCCGACAGCCCTACGCCAAGCAACCGGCGATACAAACGTAGCGGTATCCCTATAACCTCCCTGAAGAAGGCCCAAACCAAGGGTCGAAACGTCGGATGAAATAGTATCACCCCGCTTATAATTTATCCGGACCGAAAAGCCAACCATAGAGGGATAACTCTGAGATATTAAAGTTACAAATTGGACTCGATTTTCAGAATAAAATTTATTTGTTAAACAAAAATGTATAAAAATATTAAATTTTGAATGTTTTCAATGGATCTAGTCGAAAGTACTAATAATGCAATTTCAAATGCAGAAAACCGCTTCTTGATAGCATTGTTGGCTTGGTTACTGTGCTTCATGGCAGTTACTGGAGATAAAACCGCTTCGTTCTATGAAGGTTCTTTTAAATAACGATGTACTCTATTGCAAATACAACGTAACAATGATGTCGAAAATAAAAATTAACATGTAGTTATTTTCAAATAAGGTATATAATCACATAGGGTCAGACCTTGCTGAAAATAAATAACAATAAGCTTCTCTAGAATCAAAAACTTGCATTTATGGAGCAAAAAGTATGCAATTTTTCATTATGGCCATCATTAAGTATTAAATTTATGATGAAGAATGTACTTTAAAGCATATTTTTCTTCGGTATCATTTAGAATGCGATTCTCTTCTATACTGGACAAATTTGGAACTGATTCCATAGTGTTATTGCATCACTGGACTTAAATAAGTATTTTTTATCAATTCCATTGATAACAAGGCAACTCACTATATCAAGCTGTATAATGCTTGGTGCATTATTACTGACCAACTATTACACTCTACCTTTAGAAGAATAATATTAGATCCCAACACATTGAAAAGTTCATGCAAATTTTAAAGTTATGTATGTGGAAAGTTGTGTCGAATTTTGAGAAATGGGGTTTTATTGAGTTTCAACGAAAACCGCTTCAGTTCCATAACTAAGGACAATTTGTATAATGTTTTATTTTTCCTACACTGTAGAATAGCTATGGAAATTTATGCAAAAAACCGATAATGATTTTATTGAAAAATAAAAAAGATATCACACAAATAAGGTGTCCTCTTTAAAAAATGAACAGTCCTTATTCATACCAATTGTGGAACATGTTCCACAAAAGTAGTAAGTTCGAAAGTTGTAGTGTAGTAAATGCTTTATTTACTTTTATTCATACCAATAAAAGTAGTATTTACTACAAAATTGTAGTAAACTGTGGATTACTACTTTTTATTCATACGGGCCATTGATAAGAAAAATAGTATGGAATGAGCTCACCAATTTAGCAGGACACTTAGCATCCTTATGTCACCTAATGTACTTAAGTCTAAAGTAGCACAAAGCTTCCGAAATTGAAAATTTGAAAAGCACGAAGAATATAGAGACCGTTCCAAGATGCTTCTAATTTAAAGTGACCAGACGTCCCGGATTGTGCGGGACAGTCCCGGATTCAAGCAGCCTGTCCCGCATTTACAAGCGTCCCGGAAACGTCCCGGATTTAATCAATTAAGCAATTATATTCATGTTAATCATTTTTAAAATTAACTTCTATCTTTCCTAGCTGATTGAAAAAATAAAGAAGTTTATCATAGAATTCTGCTTACGATATTATAGGGGGGTTAGGGGCATAATGGACACCCGGGGCGAAATGGACACCCCTGTTTTTGTTGAAACCGTTGAATTTTATGTTAAAATTTGAATGTAGTAGTGTGAAGGAATAAGTCATGGTTCTATTTGTCAATGGTACCATTTATATCCCTTCAAAATAAGCAAAATAACTCTAAAATTAAAATTAGCCTTTCATATGTTGAAATTCTTATAGTTTTGAAGCAGCGATAAATAAGGTATTGCGAGCATTTGAGTGTCTTCACCGGGAAAAATACCCACGCATTATCTTATCTGCATTTATACTTAGAATTGGCAATAGTAAAAGAGTTTTAATTTTGATCAGAATTCACTTGAAATAGCAAATGTGATGTTATAGTCGATTCGAGGCAAAATGAACACTGGCAATCATGAACGGATGTACGCGCATTGCATACTGTTAGGCGTTTTAAATAGTTCGGAAAAAAATCAAACCAATTATTAAATGTTGCTTTCATAACAAAACGCGCTGCCAACTTTCAGTCGGCATTTCTAAATCATCGCAACAAATCGAGCACCACCTCTGCTGCTGTTTGTGTTAGTGAGATCGGAGAAACGTCAGACTTCCGCCTGCTGATTGGCTGCGACGACTCTGGCGACGGTTTCATTCGCGACGGATTCAAATCGTCGCGTTCGATAAGGGGGGAAACCGTCAATATTTTAGCATAAAGTTTATTTGATCAACTCTGTGGTTTAGTAAATACGTCTAAGATGGAGTATCATATTTGCATTATTGATCTCCCCAGGCATATTACTTAACTGGTCGGTGTAATCAAGATTATAGCTTAAAAGATGTAGGGGTGTGCATTATGCCCCGATTGGTGTTCATTTCGCCCCGTACCTTTCCTGACAGCCCAGAAAGACACACGGTTTACAATTCATTATTTCTTTAAAATAAAGACATTTTACCTACTGTAAATGATTGAATTACGTAGATAACTAGTTAAAGTTGTAAGCCAACTAATAACATGTTGAGTTTTTCTCTGTTATACAGGCCTAACGTACTAATTTGCTTAGGGTGTCCATCATGCCTTTAATCCCCCTATTATGCTTTTTTGTTTTGCCACGTATAAAATCATTTCCATTTCGATTTGTTTAATGTATGTTATAAAGTTTTCGTTATTCTAAAGTCCTTTCTGCCTGACCATAAGCATTATTCTGTAAATTTTGAAAAATCTGAAAATTCGGACATTTTTGGGATATTTTGAAATTGGTGTTGTTTCCCGCGTAATGTTCTCTATAAGTGTCAATAAATATAGAACAGGCACTCCAATTGTTGATTTTATACAGTGTCTTTTTTTCATTACTTCCTTGTAGTAACGTAGCCAGGGGGAGGGGATTTCGAGCTATGCCTCCCTCTGAGCCTAAATTTTTGGAACAATTTTTTAGTTTGAAACCCTTTCTAACCAAAAAAATTCGCGATAGCACTGATATATATGGCTGCTTTATTCGTTGCTGTTTACGCAATGTGATTATTAAATTTAAAAAATGTACCATTAGACATCGTAAACCAGCCCCAAATTTAGTCCTTACTGGAAGAAACTTACGTAAGTTTTAATGATTAACATGTTGTCCCGCATTAGAGCAAAATATATCTGGTCACTTTATTCTAATTTCATGTTATTTAAACCAACAAATTGTAGTGCTTTTTTAATTTGTTTTTGTTAGAAGCAAACACGTACGAGAACAACATCAACGAAATTGTGATCGGTACTGTCATCGCTTTATCTTCGAATAGGATGAATTTGGAATTGTTCGATCACTAATGGTACTGTGACCTGGTATGACGACGACAATTCTCGAAGTTCTGCTCTTGAACTATAGGATCACGATGGGAAGGCTCTGCAATCATAAACAAAAGTGACCCGTGAATCAAAACAAAAATCCCAAAAGCAGGTGATAACCGCAATGCATACTGATAAAACGCTTTGTACATTATCGTTCTCTATCTTATCCAGAATGGAATCCAAAATTTACTTCAAAACCCCCTGCTTCCTATCTCATTTGCACTGAACATCCCGGATTTGACGAGGACACGAGAGCATTCGTTGTGTGCATTATATATAAGATAATAAGTTAAACATAGTTATTAGGAATAGTTCGTACAATTCCAAGTGGATTTTAGATTATAAATACATAGTTGGATATGTGATGGTACAATTCATAACGACAATATATAACTACTGCAGCGCCTGTAGATATCAAAGACTAAACTTCAAGACAGCTTGGGCGGCTCTGAATGTCCCTAAAAATACAATAATACCTATCAGTCTTCAAGTAGGACGAGCAATCATAGTTGATTTGTAACGTTATCTTGTATAACACATACGACCACAAAAGAATGTTGGAATGTTTCGTATAATTCCAAAGAAGTGATAGATTATAGTTGGATAGCGAAAATAACTACTGTACAGCTGTAGATGCCAAGGACTAAACTCCAGGACAGTTTGGACAACCGTGAATGTTCAAAAAGTATATAATAATCAGTCTTCAAGTAGGGCTGGTAACCATAATTATGTACTTTTGCAAAGGTACTCTGTATAACGAATATGACTACCGTTACGGGTGAAGATTTGAAGATTATCCTGAAAGGAGAAGAATCAGTGCTAGTTGGTCAACGAAAAGGAGGGTTGTACCACTTGAAGCAGGCTCCGGAAAAGGCATTTCTTGTGAATCCGAAGCATTCCGCCTTGTGTAAGCATCTGTGGCATCGGCGTCTCGGACATCGTGGACAAAATAGTGCGGAACAATCTTGGACATGGATTGAAAATCGATCCTTGCAAAGTGCAATTGGTGTGCGGTCCGTGTTGTGAGGGGAAAATGGTTCGTGAATCGTTCCCAAAAGTATCAGACAGTAAATCTAGCGCGGTGGGAGATTTAGTGCACACAGACTTGGGTGGTCCGATGGAAGAAGAAACATCCAGTGGTAACCGTTTCTATATAGTGCCCGTGGACGATTATTCGCGGTACCAGTGTCGTGTATCTGTTGCGGCGGAAATCGGACGCTGGAGAGCGGATCCGGGAGTTTTGTAGTCTGGTGAAGAATCAGTTCGGACATTTTCCAAAGAAGATTCGTTCGGACGGCGGTGGCGAATATATGAGTAACTCGTTACGGAAGTATTTCGCGGAGCGCGGTATTGTGCACGAAGTGACGGCGCCATACTCACCGCAACAGAACGGCGTCGCGGAACGGAAAAATCGTTATCTTGTCGAGATGCTTCGGTGTATGCTAGCGGAGTCGAAGTTGTAGAAGCGGTACTGGGGCGAGACGATTTGCACTGCAAATCACTTGCAGAATCGTCTGCCATCGTCTGTCGTGACCAAGACACCGTACGAGCTGTGGCACGGGAAAAACCATCGTACGGACATTTGCGAGTCTTCGGTTCGGAAGCGTACGTGCACATTCCGAATGAAAAGCGACGCAAGCTGGACCACAAAGCTGAGAAGTTGGTGTTCGTTGGCTTCGCTGACGGTCGGAAGGCGTATCGTTTCTTGAACCCTGGAACGGATATGATTACGACCAGTAGGGACGCCAAATTTCTGGAGCAATGCGTTACGGCGGAAGCTGTTCAGCGATAGGATCTGGAAACAAGAGGAGTACTGGAAGTACCGGTGACGTGGCCATCTGAGGATGAGCGGCGGCGCCAGCCGGATCCGGCTGAAGAAGACGAAGAGCTGTTCGAAGAAGCCAGGGGTCACAACGACTCGTTCGAATGTGTTTCCGACGGGGACGGATCCTCCCATGGGTTCCCATTGAATGAGATAGCGCGTCGCTCGAGTCGGTCCACGAAGGGAGTACCACCACGACGATTGATCGAAGAGTTGTTCGCTGCGAGATCGCTGGATCCGGACGAAGTTGAGCCGAAGACTTTGAAGGAAGCGGTCACCTGTGAAATGCAGGATTTGTGGAAAGCGGCGATGGTGGATGAGCTGAAATCTCACCAGCAGAACGGAACGTGGGAGCTCGTCGATCCACCTGAAGGACGAAAGGTAGTTGGTTGTCGCTGGGTCTATAAGTTGAAGCGGAATGCGGCCGGCGAGATCACCAAATACAAGGCACGTCTAGTGGCTCAGGGATACTCTCAGAAGTACGGTGTCACTTTGACGTGAAAACGGCCTACTTGTACGGTGATTTGAACGAGGAAATCTTCATGAGGCAGCGCCTGGATTCGCAGTGAAGGATAGGGAGGGCATGGTGTGTCGCTTGAAGAAGAGTATTTATGGTCTCAAACAGTCAGCGCGGTGCTGGAATCAGCGACTGCATAGTGTGCTTGTGGAAATGGGATTTGAACAGGGTGCTACCGACCCGTGTCTTTACACCAAAGTGGTTAGTGGGAAGCGTGCCTATCTATTAGTATACGTGGACGATATTATGATTGGCTGTGAAGACGAAGCTCAAATTGACTCGGTGTATGAACAGTTGAAGCGGTACTTTGAAGTGACAAATCTTGGGGAGCCTAGTGACTTTCTAGGGCTGAAGATTGAGCGTAACGACTGAAAGTACAGTGTTTCAGTGGGAGGTTACATCGACCGGGTTGCGGATAGATTCGGTCTCCGCGAAGCGAAGAGAGCAAAGACGCCAATGGAAGAAGGTTTCGCCAGTTCGGAGGATGAAAGTCCAAAACTGTCGGATGACAACGAGTACAGGAGTTTCGTTGGAGCGCTGCTCTACATTTCCGTCTGTGCCAGGCCGGATGTAGCAGCAAGTGTGGCGATACTAGCCCGGAAAGTGAGTTCGCCAACCGAGGCGGATTGGGTGGCGGCAAAACGTGTTGTTCGCTATCTGAAGGCAACGAAGGAGTGGAAACTGTCATACAGCGACGCAGGTGGACAGCTGGTCGGCTATTCGAACGCCGATTGGGCCGGTGACGCGGGTACGAGGAAGTCTACTACCGGATTTGTCTTCAACTACGCCGGAGGAGCAGTATCGTGGGTCAGTCGAAGGCAAAGTTGCGTTACATTGTCTTCGATGGAATCGGAGTACGTGGCGCTGAGCGAAGCTAGCCAGGAACTAATCTGGCTGCGGAGCTTGTAGGCTGACATGGGAGAGCAGGTTGAAGGTCCAGTCACGGTGATGGAGGACAATCAGAGCTGCATCCAGTTTGTCAAGTCGGATCGGAAGAGCCGTCGCTCCAAGCACATTGAAGTGAAGCAGCATTTCGTGAAGCAATTGTGTGAGGACGGAAGCATGAAGCTGCAGTATTGCCCAACGGAGGATCTGGTGGCTGATGTACTCACTAAACCGGTGGGTTCGATCAAGCTGCAGAAATTAGCACGCATGATGGGAATGTCATCGTAGGCTGACAATGTTCGTTGAGGAGAAGTGTTGATATAAACAACGAGCATGCCACGCTACACCTCTTTTTAGGTGGCCTCTTTATGCTGCATCCTCATTCTCGAGAGTTGTTGGATCGGTGTAAGACGCGGGGACAACGGGTCACAGTCTCAGTAGCGGAATGCATTGTTTATTTGGCAAAAACGCTTTAAAGCTAAAATATAGTGTTTAAGTTTACATTTCTTGATGTTTTCTCTTATTGTACTCACATTTCAGTGACTCTAGTCTAGCTGCCTACGTCGTCCTTGTTACCGTCCGTTGGTCGATTCCGTATAACCTATTGAGTCAGTTTTAAGGGTCTTAGTTTTAAGTCAAACATTAGTATATAAGTTTACTCACTGTTGCGTTTTAAGAGGTAGTTTAAGTAAATATATCAATATTATTAGCATATAATCTAGTTCTAGCTCAGTCACAAATTTTCCGCCTCATGCTTCACAGTTTTTCAATAGCTTTTTTCCTTTTCCCTGTCAATCTCTTTCTTTACCCTGTCAAAACCGCTAGGTGACAAACGATCTGTCAGATCTCCTGCATCCCTATGGAACTTTTTCGTAGCGGCAATAACGGTTGTAACGTCTCCCGGTACAAGGGTCTTTAGTGACAGCAGCATCATTGCGCATGGAGCGCCATTTTATCAGAAGTAAAAGTGAACTCGCTATGTAAAGACGTAGTGTTAAATAAAGTTTCGTTTCTTTCGTTTATTAAACAAACTCAGCATTTCATTTCACTGCAATCTTAAACGAAATACCGTACAGCCACGAAGCCCACTAATATTAATTTTGCTAAGAATGGATCATTAACCGTAGTGTGGCCAGCAAAAAAAAAAACACCCGTAGAAGGCCGGCAACCCGAGTACCCACGAAATGGAAATGATCATATCTTAGCGATTTTTCCACCGATTTCAAAAGTTTTTGCCTCATTCAACTCAAAAACTCATTATCCATCGAGATCGTATTTGGTTGGACCGGTCCGATCACCATAGGTACCGGAAAATCCGGATTTACGGAACCATGTTTTTATACAATACAACATACGGGATTTTCGGTAGGTTAGTAGCAATTTCGGTACCAAGCTTCGTAAAATTGCTTTGGCATATTGTATCTGACCGGCCTGGAATCATAAAACGTGTTGACTTTGAAACTGTGTGTTATGGCAACACTGACAACGACGGTCCTGCAATCGACTCTAGTCTGCATGATGTGGAAACGTCAATCAAAAAGTAAACAGCTGTTGCAAGGTCGTGAATCAGCAAATTATTCTTTACGGTGATTATATTACTTTGTGAAATTGATTATATTACGTTGTGAGATTAGGGGGATTCACTTAACAGCGTAAACTGATTAAACTGATTAAATGTCGCGATCACCAAGGCAATCTTTGATAATTTCATTCGCAAAATCATGAAACATTTCAAATAAGCAGAAAATCATGGCTTACGCAGCAATTTAATCTGTTTAGTGAATCCCCCTATTATAATTAATCTTAAATTTACAGCCTCTAATCTAAATTCCTAATAAGCGTGAATTCATCTATACCTATATTAGCTAGTGTTTAACCCTAAAAATTGTAAGTGCTGGAATCGAATTTTGCCTATGTTACATGCTAATGAATTGAAAAATTTATAGAAACTAGAAAACACCAATAGCCAGCCTAGTGGGAAAACGATCGCTCTCCACTATCCTAATAAGTACACCAAATTTGTATGTAGTAAGTAGAAATTGTAAAAACTCGCTCTAAAATAAACTCCCATTTCAGCTAAAAGCATTCACACTCAAACCACACAGTGTTGCTATTTGGAGTTGGTGACATAACCCAACATATCTTTTAGAAATTTGTTCGGGTATCGATAGTAATGTCAGATCGTGAGAAATCCCCTAGAAACTGCCAGTCCTGTTCACGGAGGGACTCAGCAGAGAGTGAGATGGTGCAGTGCAAATCCTGCAAACTCTGGGAGCATTTCGGATGCGCCGGTGTCGACGAACAGATTCGCCGGGCTGATGCCACGTACATCTGTGAGCGATGTGCACTACCAGGGGTTTCCAACGACGACCATCTCAACGTCCCCTTCGTCGAATCACGCTCCAAAGGAATGAAGGCAGGTTCAAAGGCGAGTTCCAAGGGCGGCTCGAAAAAAGGAAAGAAAATTCTCGACCCAACCGGCAGCGTGACGTCAAGCGTGCGGGTGGCAATGCTAGCGGAACAGCTGAAGCTCGTCGAAGAACAACAAGTCTTGGAGGAACAGGAACTGAAGGAACAAGAAGAGATTAAAAAACGCCTTCTGGAAGAAGAAGAACGTCAGTTGGAGGAGAAGAAAAGGCTCGCAGAGGAGTCCAAACAGATCCGTGAGCGTAAGTTGCAGGACGAACTAGAAGCAAAACGGAAACAACAGCAAGTAAGGAGAGAGTCATTCGAAAAGCGTCAAGAGATCATCAGACAAATGGCCGAAGCGAGCAGCAGAAGTGGATCGATTGTGAGCTCCGGCCAAAAAGTTCGTAATTGGCTGAATGAACAAGGTACTGGAAGATTTGAGGGGAATAATGTTGGGGAAGTTATTGGTCCCAACATCAACCGGATTCCCGAAGACCCGTTGGAAGTACTTAATCAGACGCGACAGTCTGTGGCACGGAATCTCGCAAACACGCAACCGCCTCTACCTGAAACACGGAATCCTGCTATACCGTTACCGTCACCCGCACCCATACCTACACACTCAGGTCGTATGCTATCTCAGGAGCAGATCGCGGCGAGGCAGGTTCTTGGAAAGGATCTTCCAAACTTCGACGGAAACCCAGAGGATTGGCCGGTCTTTATAAGTAACTATGAACAATCAACGACCACCTGCGGATACTCGGATGCTGAGAACCTTGTCCGACTCCAACGATCGCTCAAAGGAAATGCTCTAGAGTCAGTGAAGAGCCGTCTACTCCTGCCGGCTAGTGTGCCACACGTAATACAAACCCTGCGTACCCTCTTCGGCAGACCGGAGCTGCTCATTAGGTCGATGTTGAACAAAATTCATCACATTCCACCACCTAGACACGACCGCCTAGAAACGCTGATGCACTTTGGTCTGGCAGTGCAGAATCTGGTAGACCATTTAAAAGCAGCAAACCAATACACCCACCTAATGAACCCGATGCTCATGCAGGAGCTGGTGGAAAAACTACCCGGATCACTTCGTTTAGATTGGGCTGTTTTCAAAAATAAATATCAAACTGCTACGCTGGAGACTTTCGGGGAATTCATGTCGGGGTTGGTGACGGCGGCTAGTGAAGTATCTTTCACACTTCCGGGGGCTTACTCGAGCCAGAAACATGCCACTGCAACGGACTCGCGGAGCGGAAAACAAAAGGCTGGAAACACCGGAATACTTCAAGCTCACTCGACAGACGATCAACACCTCATTCAGGATGACAATACCACCCCACGCTTCAAATACGAGAAGCCATGTCTTGCTTGTGGTCGAGCAGGGCACAGGGTCGCCGAATGTCAGCAGTTCAACGGAGCAAGCGTTGACGAGCGTTGGGAGTTAGTGCAAAAGAAAGGGCTCTGCCGAACGTGTCTAAACAGCCACGGTAAATGGCCATGTCGGTCTTGGAGCGGATGTGCAGTGGAGGGATGTCGTCAAAGGCATCATACGCTTCTTCATTCTACTACACCATTGGAAAACGTGAATATCTCGCCCAGTCACGTCACGTCCGGTGGATTTGAATGGCCACTTTTTCGCATCGTTCCAGTGGTATTATATGGCCGTAATTCTTCCCAGACGATCTACGCCTTTATAGATGAGGGCTCGTCGTACACTCTGCTTGAAGACTCAGTAGCGAAGCGACTGGGTGTTAGTGGTACGGTAGAACCGTTGACACTGAAGTGGACAGGCGATGTAACTCGGGTCGAAGCAAAATCACAGATTGTACAATTCGATATATCCGGCAAACGCGTTAATTCTCGCTATACTATTACCCATGCTCGCACCGTGGACCGTTTGGTCCTGCCAACCCAAACCATGGAATATAAGGATCTTGCACGTCGTTTCCCGCACCTACGTGGATTGCCAATCGAAGACTACGAGTTAATTCAGCCAAAAATACTCATTGGACTCGATAATCTCAGGTTGGCCGTCCCACTGAAGCTACGAGAAGGTGGGCCGCTGGACCCTATCGGCGCAAAATGCCGGTTAGGATGGAGCGTATACGGTTGTGTTCCGAATCAAGCAGCTCATTCGTCGGTCGTGGGGTTTCATGTGAAAGCATCATCTGATTCAGACCAAGAAATCAATGACCTTCTGCGCGACTATTTCACCTTGGACAATGTTGGTGTCATCGACCAAAGCAATCTTATCGAATCGGAGGACGAGAAACGCGCTGGTCTGCTGCTGAAAGAGACCACTCAACGTACGCTATCAGGCACGAACTTCGAAACTGGTCTACTATGGAGGACCGGTAAACCGAACTTTCCAGACAGTTACCCCATGGCCTTGCGACGTTTAGAATCGCTAGAACGTCGGCTCAAACGTGATCCCAGTTTGCAGGAGTCTGTTCGAGATCAAATAGCGGATTATGAGCGCAAAGGTTATACTCACCGGGCTAGTCTGACAGAACTAACGTCGGTGGAATCAAGTCACGTATGGTATCTACCACTGGGTGTTGTTACCAATCCTAGAAAACCCGGCAAAGTACGGCTGATCTGGGACGCAGCCGCAAAAGTTGGAAACACCTCTTTCAATTCCCAACTTCTCAAAGGTCCAGATCTGCTGACTCCTCTCCCAAAGGTTTTGTACCAATTTCGACAATATCCAGTGGCGGTGACCGGTGACATAATGGAAATGTTTCACCAGATTAAGATTCGCAGTCCAGATTGCCAGTCTCAACGTTTCCTGTACCGAGAGAATACGATGGACATCCCTAAGATCTACGTGATGGACGTAGCAACCTTCGGTTCAACCTGCTCCCCGGCGTCGGCACAATACGTGAAGAACCTCAACGCAGAAGAGAACGCCGCAGAATACCCTCGAGCAGCGGAGGCCATTGTAAAAAGGCACTACGTTGACGACTATTTAGATAGTTTCAAGTCGATTTCGGAGGCAGTAAGTGTTGTAAACGAAGTGAAATTGGTACACGCTAAAGGCGGATTCACCCTCCGTCGATTTCTGTCCAACGTACCAGAGGTCTTGCAAGGTATTGGGGAGGAGTTGCAGACCGAAATGAAGGACCTAGATCTTGAGCGAGCAGGTAAGATTGAATCGGTTTTGGGAATGAAGTGGGTTCCAGATTCGGACATTTTCATCTATACTTTCGGCGCCCGAGAAGACATCCTTAAAATCCTGCACACTGATCACGTTCCTTCAAAGCGAGAAGTTGCCAGGGTAGTGATGAGTTTGTTCGATCCACTCGGGCTCATCTCCTACCTCCTGGTTCATGGAAAAGTCCTAATTCAAGAGCTTTGGGCGAAAGGAACTGATTGGGACCAACAAATTCCCCAAGACACGAATATGCGCTGGCGACAGTGGGCAGACTCGTTAAAGCAACTGGATCGGCTCCGCATACCACGATGCTACTTCCCCTCTAACCATCCACCTAGTTTCATCCGTCTACAAATTCATTTGTTTGTAGATGCTAGCGATTCAGCATATGCAGCGGTTGTATACTTCCGGCTGCAGACCGAACAAGACACGCAAGTGGCGCTTGTCGGTGCCAAAACCAAGGTGGCTCCACTGAAGGCTTTATCGATACCAAGGCTTGAACTTAAGGCAGCTGTTCTTGGTACCCGTCTGTTAGAAACAATTCAAAATCAACACACGTATCCAGTAAGCCAACGCTTTTGTTGGACCGATGCAAACACCGTCCTGGCATGGATTCGTGCTACTGATCATCGCCGTTACCACAAATTCGTCGCTGTTCGAGTGGGAGAGATTTTGTCGTCCACGCAACAGTCAGAATGGCACTGGGTTCCATCAAAAATGAACGTTGCGGACCTGGCCACCAAATGGAACAGTGATCCACAAGCAATGACCGTCGGTCCATGGTTTCACGGACCGTCCTTTCTATTTGAACCCGAATCACACTGGCCCAAGCAAAAAGAAACCACCTCAACAGAAGTGGAACTTCGTCCTGCTCACTGCAACTTAGCTCACTTCTCATCAAGTTTTTTGCTTGACAAAATCAACAAGTGGTGCAAACTGCTACGTGTATCTGCCTACGTGTTTCGTTGGATCGATAACCTCCGAAGGCGTAGAAACGGCGAGAATCTGGAACTCGGTCCAATCACCTGCGATGAACTTCACAACGCCGAAGAAGCCCTGCTCAAGATGGCTCAAAACGAATGTTATGCAGAGGAAATTTCTACCCTTAGTAAAACGCAGGGTCCACCAGAGATGCGGCATCCTACTGTAAGCAAGTCCAGTACCATCTATAAGAAGTATCCATTCCTGGACGATTCGGGAGTTCTGCGTAGTCGGGGACGAATCGGCGCCGCACCGTATGCTTCTTTCGATGCTAAGTTTCCCATAATACTCCCAAAACGACACACGATTACCTTTCTAATTGTTGATTGTTATCATCGGCGTTTACGACACGCCAATCGTGAAACCGTGTTCAATGAGATCCGCCAACGTTACGAAATACCCACACTTCGTCGGCTACTGGACAAGGTTCAACGAGCTTGCGCGCTTTGCCGCATTGCGAAAGCTAACCCAAGGCCGCCGGTCATGGCATCGCTTCCTGAAATGCGTTTGACGGCTTTCATTCAACCCTTCACGTATACGGGTGTGGACTATTTCGGTCCAATCTTGGTAAAGTTGGGCAGGAGCAACGTGAAGCGCTGGGTGGCGCTCTTCACCTGCCTTACCGTCAGAGCGGTACACATGGAAGTAGTACATTCACTAAGCACTATTTCATGCATCATGGCTGTTCAACGATTTGTGGCTCGTCGCGGACATCCAAGAGAGTTCTGGTCCGATAATGCCACGTGCTTTCAAGGTACTAGTAACGAACTAGAAGCGCACAACCGAGCTTTGGTCGAAAAGTTCACTACCTCTCAATGCTCATGGAAGTTTATACCCCCTTCGACTCCCCACATGGGGGGTGCGTGGGAGAGACTTGTTCGTTCAGTGAAAGTAGCTATCGGAGCTGTTCTGGAGAGTTCACGCAAGCCTGACGATGAAGTGTTGGAAACTATACTCATTGAAGCAGAAGGGATGATAAACTCGAGGCCGCTCACTTATATACCACTTGAGTCAGCCGATCAGGAAGCATTGACGCCTAATCATTTTCTGCTGGGCAACTCATCTGGAGCAAAATTTCTTCCCAACGGCCCACTGGATGATCACGTGAACCTTAGAAAAAGTTGGAACATGGCAAGATGCATTGCAGATGAATTTTGGCGTAGGTGGCTCAAAGAGTATCTACCAATGATTACTCGTAGATGCAAATGGTTTGAGGATGTGAAGGACTTGCAAGTAGGCGATTTAGTACTGCTGATTGACGGAAAGACGAGGAATCAATGGGTTCGAGGACTGGTTGAAGAGATCTACCCCGGGCGAGACGGCAGAGTACGGCAAGCGCTAGTACGGACATCGTCGGGAACTGTGCGTAGATCAGCAGTAAAGCTGGCTGTATTAGACGTCAAAGAGAATAGTAAACCTGCCGTCGGTTCAACTGAAGTTCTAAACCCTCACCAAGGTTTACGGGCGGGGGTATGTTATGGCAACACTGACAACGACGGTCCTGCAATCGACTCTAGTCTGCATGATGTGGAAACGTCAATCAAAAAGTAAACAGCTGTTGCAAGGTCGTGAATCAGCAAATTATTCTTTACGGTGATTATATTACTTTGTGAAATTGATTATATTACGTTGTGAGATTATAATTAATCTTAAATTTACAGCCTCTAATCTAAATTCCTAATAAGCGTGAATTCATCTATACCTATATTAGCTAGTGTTTAACCCTAAAAATTGTAAGTGCTGGAATCGAATTTTGCCTATGTTACATGCTAATGAATTGAAAAATTTATAGAAACTAGAAAACACCAATAGCCAGCCTAGTGGGAAAACGATCGCTCTCCACTATCCTAATAAGTACACCAAATTTGTATGTAGTAAGTAGAAATTGTAAAAACTCGCTCTAAAATAAACTCCCATTTCAGCTAAAAGCATTCACACTCAAACCACACAGTGTTGCTATTTGGAGTTGGTGACATAACCCAACACTGTGATTTCGGAACACGCTTCCCGTGGAGCCATGGTTGACCATAAACACTTTAAGGTATCCTAGCCTTAACAATGTGGGTTTCAATATGGTATAAGGACATGCTCCCAAAAATATGGATTTTCCGAAAACCACGGTGATTAGATCGGTCTAACCAAATATTTTCCCGATAGATGATGAGTTTCTGAGTTGAATGAGCTAAAAATTTCCAAAATCGATGAAAAATTGACGGAGATACGATCATTTCAATTTCGGGGGTACCCGGGTACCCTGCCGGCCTTCCACGTAATAAAAAATGCAGGAGCCCCTCCCCCTGCCCCTCCTCACTTTAAAATTCGGTCAACCCCATTAATAGATGTATATTCACGAGTTCTAAGACCTAACAGAGTTCCAACATTCTAGTCTCAATAACCATTAAAATATCGAGATTTGAAATTGAAAAAGGTACCCGGGTACCCTGCCGGCCACAAGTGTTAAAGTAACTAAAACAGCCGCTATGAAATGAGCAGATAGCGCCACCGTAGCCTTGTGTGTTTGACATAACTCGACTGTTGTCACAATGTTAAAGCCCATATACGGTGGCTTCTTTGTTATCTTGCGGTAACGGCTAACAAAGTTGGCTTCATCGATCCATTTGGAAAGGATATTATCCGAAAATTTCTAATAATATAATGTTAATCAAAATGAAACAAGAAACAATTCTATCATTCGTGGTGAGCTCCCTCCGTCAATGTCATAATCTCGCCTAGTGAGGAAAACTAACGAGCCTGGATGAAACAAAGAGGAGAAACGTCAAAATTGGAACAGTCGAATTTCTGTCATTCCCATAGTTCCAATAGGCTTTTTCAGTTGACAGGTCCGTGTATGCCACTGTTTATTACAACTGCCGAAAAAAGGCGCAAACGCTGAACTGTCATTTTCATAGGAGAACTGTCAAAGGCCCCCAAAATCAGCTGATTTTAAACGTCTTCTAATTAGGCCTATAGAGATAAGTGACATTTCAACACACGAACACTAACGCGAGTTTTTCCTCACACAAAAATGCACGCTAATTCAAAGGCTATTCAGATTGCATATGCAAATATTACCCAATCAAATTGGGTAAAACGGGTAAATAATGATAAAACTAACATCCGGGGTAGGAGTGCAAATGTTTTCCTCGCAGTTTCACAACTACATCTACAAAAAAGGCACGCATACATTTGAACGTGATTATCACTATACTCGAGACACTTAAAAAACCAGGCCCCTGGCATCAATGAAATATATTGTCCGTGCAGTTGAATCACGTAATTTTCGACTAGCGAAGTTGGATTTTTCTCCAAATCCGTGCGTCGGACCTAACTTCGGAAGTGGTGCGCTGTATAGCGGACCAGGTTTACTATACAGCGCACCACTTCCGAAGTTAGGTCCGACGCACGGATTTGGAGAAAAATCCAACTTCGCTAGTCAAAAACTCCGATTTTCAACTAAATTGAGAATATCGTAGCCAAATCTAACTGCCTTATACTCATATTTGTGCAAATTGAAACGAGCGTGTAATCAACAAACGCAGCTTTTGTTTGATGTTATGAGCCACACACGAAATCACATTCACAATGCGTGTTTGTTGGGTTGCTTTATTCAACTAATCGCATGCTCCTCTTACCGTACATTAATATTAAAGCGAGTTTGAAGTGTTTTGTGATCATAACAGGTGGAAAAAATGAGTCCAAAAACTGATCAACAAACCAAATTAAACGTTAAACAAAAAATTGTTGATGTTTTCGCATTTGACAGTGGGCGCTATTTATTAGCGCTCAGGACATCCTGTCTACCATGATTCCAATGCATTGATATAGGCCGTGTCAGGGGCCTGTAAAAAACCGTTATGTGTTCGACAAACTTTTTGCTTTTTTCTACACCGTGCTTTTTAAATGGGCGCTGGGTACCCGGGTACCCTGCCGGCCACATAGGAAAACCATATTGCAACGACAAGTACATGTATCTGGACTTGACTTCGGAAAATGTTTCATTGTTTCTAACGTCTGCATTTAAATTGGGTCCCTTGAAATTAAGGTTGAAGAAGTCGCCATTAATAAAATTGTCATAATTGAAAGGTCGAAAATAGATTTCTTGTTCGAAGCTAAAATGTGTGCATTGAAAATGCATTGACTGCGGAAATGTAAGCTTTAAACGAGATAACATAAATTGCTTTCAATTTTTCATGATGATTTAGTTAATGATGACTTCCAAATGATAATGTCAATGATGACTTCTTCATATTAAATGCCAATCCAAATGGCTCGTCTATTAGGTTTAAACAAAAGGGAACTGAACATCTACACCGGTCTAATAACTGGACGGACACTGCCACTGCAGATACGACTTACAAAAGATCGGAGCAATCCAATCCTCAAATTGGGTTGTTTAGTGAAAAAAATATTCCTATTTTCTATAGCCTAATCGAAAGAGCTCATTTTACTGAGTATAACGTGATTTTATTAGATTCCAATACCTTTGTTTTGATGGTAAAATTAACAAAAGAGTTTCAATTTTCGTGGACAGAATGACAGTTCAATCGATAAAATGACAGTTCGACCCGAACAAAAAATTTTCCCCATACAAACTTAAAATTCATTTTAAAAATAGTATAAAGACTCCAAAAATTATGAAATTTTGGATTTCGACTGATTTTTGGGCGGAGAATCCGATTATGAAATAATCCGGATACCCCTAAAGAACCCAATTGTCGCTTCTGTGACGAGGAGAGAGAAACATCAGAACACATCCTCTGCTATTGCAGTGCACTCACCCATCGTAGGTTCAAAGTTCTCTGCAAGCTTCTTAGGGCCTGCTGACATATGGATCCTACCCAAATAACCACGAAGCCGTATATAAGTGCATCAATTTTGCCATATGTATATAGATATTTAAAATTGTGAATATAATGCTGCATTACTTTAAACACCTCATTGAAGCAATATGAAAGTCAAAAAGGGCCCCACTAAAATCAAATTAGGGCCATATATTGCAGCACATTGACAGCCATTGCTAAAGTAACATAAATGCATGTGCTGTACATTTGCATTTGCACGTGCTTGATACGTGCAACACGAAAAACCAACACAAAAATCTATTTTTAGCACCGTTTCATTATCGACGGTACTAATGCCCCCATACATGAATGTTTTAACCATTAGGGGAATTCACTTAACAGCGTAAACTGATTAAACTGATTAATCGTCGCGATCACCAAGGCAATCTTTGGTTATTCCATTCGCAAAATCATGAAATATTTCAAATAAGCAGAAAATCATGGCTTACGCAGCAATTTAATCTGTTTAGTGAGTACCCCTATTATTTTTTTTGTTGCCGTATTGGGAGTCGAACCAGAAGTGTTGAAGACCGCTAGATGAGCTCCATACGCGCTGGCGCCTTGGACCGTTTCTGCTGCTAGTGATAACAACAGATATTTCATTAACTAAAAGGAGACTGTTCTTCTGGCTCAATCATTGCAGTAGAGGGCAAAACGACTATGACATATGTAATAGAATCCCTGTAATAACATTCTGATGAATCACATAATGCAATTAAGAATATATTTAATCAATGTAAGAAAATTAAAACACTCTTCGCACACTGCTCACTAGCGTGGTTCAAAAAATCGTTTTTGCTCCACACCGCTTATTTGATTCCTAACCAGATTCTATGTCTTCACCCAAAATTTGAGCTCATTTGGTTGAAAATTGAGACTGCACAAGCCCTTCAAAGTTTGTATGGGAATTACTATGGGAAAACGATGTTTTTCATTCAATCGACGGTAGCATTTCCCCAAGTGCCCTAGAGGGTTAGTTGACCCTTGGTACTCCTGGGCTATTCAATCAGCTACAACTTTGCCGAAGACCGTATTCAAATCGGACGCCTCATTAATTAGTTATCGATTTGTATTCAACTGGACAAACATTAACAGTGATCCTTCAGCTTCCCAGCAGGTAACATTGCTGCATATGGCGCCAAAGATAGCACACTGAAATCATGACTACTATGTTTCACTGCAAAATGCAGTGATGCCCACCGAATAGTTTATCCATCATGAGTAGAGATTTAGATTCTGGATAAAAATCGGTAACTAATTAATGAGGCGCCCGATTTGAATGCGGTCTTCGGCAAAGTTGTAGCTGATAGAGTAGCCTAGGATTACCAAGGGTCAACTAACCCACTAGGGCACTTGGGGAAATGCTACGGTGAATTGAATGAAAATCATCGGTTTCCCATAGTAATTCCCATACAAACTTTGAAGGGCTTGTGGAGTGTCAATTTTCAACCAAATGAGCTCAATTTTTTGGAGAAGGCATATAATCTGGGTAGAAATCGAATAAGCGGTGTGGAGCAAAAACGATTTTTTGAACCACGCTACTGCTCACATGCTACATAATTGTGGTTTCCATCATTATTGGCATGCGATAGCAGCCAACAGAAAAGAGAAAAGGTCATCTCTAAAAAGGTTTTGCTGAAGAAAGTCGTCGAACGGTGGATGATGATCGCTAGAGTAAAGTTGTTCACTCTTCTTGATTTCATTTGTTTACCATTAGAGTCAAGCTTTTATAATTGTATTGTTAGAGCAACCTTTGCTAGTTTGTACATTGCATTTTTCCAGTTTTTGCAGTGTTGAATTATTGAATTATTGTATATCACCTTTTAATGCACCCTAATGTAAAGAAAAATGTATTGCATCATTACATTGAAAATGCCAATCTAA